>NC_133665.1:116263648-116568616 GCF_037893015.1 Macrotis lagotis
CAGCAACTATTGATAAAATAGAGAGATTTATTTTTGTTACTAAAGGTCAATATCACCCAACAAATTCTCCTTTTCAAGTTAAATTTTAAAAGTAAATAAAATTATGTGAACCCATATAGATTATGTGGATATAAAAACTTTCAGGAATCAATCCAACATATGAATAAGCAAGAAATGTAAAGGTTGACCACTCTCAATTTTTGGTCACTCCTCAACTAGCTATTTAATCCATTCCCATTTTTAATTTCTTTATCCTGAGTCTTTGGGTAATTCAGCAATATATTAGACACTGAAACTAGAGCCAAGAAATCCTGAGATCAAATTAATCCTCTCATGTGGCCCTTATCAAGAAACCTCTCTTAGTCTCAGTTTTCTCACTTGTAAAAAAAAAAAAGAATAAATGATAGAAATAAAACTTACCTTTCTGGGTTGCAATGAGGATGAAATTAGGCATTTTTAAGGAGCTTTGTAAACTTCAAAATGCTATATGAAGTCTAGTTAGTATTATTATTATAATTATTTCCTCAGAAAAATTCATTTTCTCATTAATCAACTAATCAGTTTTCATCATAGTATAAATATTAATCAACAAAATGTAGAAACATCCTTTCCAATAATGATCAGTCACAGACCTCATTAGAAAAAGCCTACTTCCATTATAATATTCATTCTCTCATTAATTGTTAACTAATCAAAGTTGATCCTCAGGGACAACCCCTTTTCCAAAGGTATTTAAACATTCAATGGCCTCTATGTGGGGTCTTTGGGTACCAGTGATGCAGAGGAAATGATGTAGAGAACTGTGAACTAGAAGAAACAAAATCTTTCAAATGTGCAGATGTCCCTACTCTTGAAAGATTTCCTGTCCAGGCCAAAGTTAAGTCAAGGTAGAAATGGAGGATAAGATACACTGTCTCCCCTTGTCCCTGTTGTATCTTATCCTCCATTTCTACCTTGACTTAACTTTGGCCTGGACAACAGCAGACAGGAAATCACGTGTTAGAATTGGACCTCAAGTACCATGAGACAGGAAGGACCAGCACGGAGATTGCCATTGGAAGTTACCTGATTCCCAGGTAAATGACCACATCCAGACTACAATGGAGGGGCATTTAACAGGAAGCACTGACCCTTCGAACCTTTTTCCTTGCTTCTTCCAGCTTCCCATCTAGAAAGATCGGCCTTCCTCTGGCTCTTCCTTAAAGCACATGGAGCTCCATGGGCTTCACCATATGGCCTGGTTAACCCAAGCCTCCTCATGGTTGCCTGTCTCTCTCCACTCTCTCTCTCTCTCTCTCTCTCTCTCTCTCTCTCTCTCTCTCTCAATCTCTCTCTCTCTCTCTCCAAACTTCAGTTTAGCCTGCCAGCTAGCCTGCCAAATCCATGTGGCTTTTCCTTAACCTCTTCTTAACTTTACCTACAATTTTCCTATGTTTTGCAATTTCTTTTAATAAATTTTTGTTTTATTTCCACCCTTCCTTTCCTGAGTCTAAATAATGATTCCTCAAAGGCAGAACCAAACTCAAGTAGCCAGTGGCTATATCAAGAGAACCACTGACTTATTCGCTATATTAATAAATTGATAATTAGGGGGAAGCAGGGATTAGAGCACTGGCCTTGGAGTCAGGAGGTCAAATGTGACCTTAGACACTTACTATTACCTGGCTGTGTGACCTTAGGCAAGTCACTTAACCCTTATTGCCTAGCCAAAAAAAAAACCCTTAAAAAATAAAAAAATAAACTGATAATTAACTACTTAGAAATCCTGGCATTTGGACACTTCATTCATCTCAAGATTCTTTGCCTAACTTGAAATCATAAAAATTGGCCCTTATGTGCCCTTGGCATTTTTTTTTGTCCTCTAAGACTTATGTGTTGATGGCTTATGGTGAGTTCTTTTAGACATAATATGAATACAATACATTTTATTAGATAGATAGATAGATAGATAGATAGATAGATAGATGTTAGAGAGATGAAAGAGAAGAGAAAGATGTTAAAGAGAAAGATGATATATAGAGAGATATCTATATAAAGAGATACACACATGTATTTGTCTCTTAACATTAACCATCTCTAGGGCAGGGGAAGTAAGGAAGAAAAGAAAAAAAATTAAATATTAATTTTGTCATATATTTGAAAGGAATAGCAATGTGAGCAGTGAAGATTTGAAGCTGCATGTTCAATCATCTTTTTTTCTTATGCTATGTTACGAAAATGCTTGTTTTATTCCATAAATTAAAAATACATTTTTAAAAACAATGAACCTTCCAGGTTCTTGGAAGGACTCGGATTTTACCATTGTAATCTCCATAAAGTTTTAGAGCTTCTTATGTTTCACTTGTTAAACATGAACTTTCAAGTTAAAATTTTAGAGTTCTCTCATTTCATTTTATTACTTCATGTTTTCTTTAAATTGTAAGAAATAAGAAAGAATAAGAAAATGAAAGAAATAAGTCTTGGAGGAAAAAATGTCAAGGACATGTAAAGGTCAATTTTCATGATTGTAAAGAATCTTGAGTTGAATGAAGAGTCCAACAGGATTTCTGGGTAATTAATCATCAATTTATTAATTAATTAGGTTAGCAGATAATAAATTGAGCCAGTAACCTTGGCTTATAGTTGGTTAACTGTCGGTTAACCTTGGCTAACTGTTACAGTTACCTCTTGGTAACCAAACACCCTGGAAACTATTAAATTCCTTTGGAAAAGGAAGTATCCTGTAGGGTGGAAATTAACTCTGACTGGTTAACGATTAATAAGAGAATGAATATTACAATGAGAGGTAGGCTTTTTCTAAGAGGAACGCTTTTTCTAAGAGGAACATGACTCTGATCATGTCAGTACTTTCCCAAATCATTCTGCCTCCAACAGCCTTTACAAAAGATTTTATTCTCTATCCAACATTACCACAGAAGAACAATGATGGAATTATAGTAAGAATTCCACCAAGATAAAATGGTCTGGGAGGGATGAAATTTTGGACAAGGTCAGAAATGTCCTCAAGAGACTATGCTTTGAATGAGCAAGCAAAAATAGAGGATCTTTGGGTTCCTTATAAAAAAAATTGATTATTAGTATAATAAAATAATATTTTTCTCAATCTAAAAGAAGAGAAAATATCATTCCAAAAAGAAATAACTATTAATATATCAGGAATTGCTAACTCTTTTTCATCTCTAGAAATTCTTTATGAAATGGTCTAGGTATTTTCAAAGAATATTGATGAAGATATGAAAAGACAAAAGACAAATGTTCGTAAGTGATTGTTTATGAGATTATATATTAATAATTACCTACTTGACTAAGAAGTGTTGATATTTTAAAATGACATTTAATGAAAACACAAAGGAGTCAAGAATTTTCTTAAACAAAACATCTCCCATGAGTATACAAAAATCAGATAAAATTGGGGTGGCTAGGTGGCACAGTGGATAGAGCACTGGCCTTGGAGTCAGGAATACCTGAGTTCAAAGGCTGCGTCAGACACTTAATAATTACCTATCTCTGTGGCCTTGGGCAAGTCACTTAACCCCACTGCCTTGCAAAAAAACAGGATGAAACTGATTGACATAACCCCATTGATAACATTTTTTAGCAATCTTGTGATTAATCATACATCAGCAATATATGTTCAAAGGGATTTCCCATAATTATAAAGGATTATATAAGCATAATCAGAATATTGGAAAGATTTCTGGAAAGATACAGTTAGCCTAAGTTCAAGATGGTTAGAGGTGTTGGCTTCTTCCCCCAAGTGGGACACACTTCCTTCCCGGAAGAACTTGGTGCTCTCTGGGGAATACTATTATAACCAAATTTTATCTCAAAGACCTTAGTTTGCTCATTCAACCACAAAAATATGGTTACTGGATCAGCCTCTCCAGGATTCCATTATCATGGCTTCCCCTTGTTCTGGGACCACTTTGGCCTCTAAGCCCTATGTGGAAAGGTCAAACTCCCTCTCTCCCAGCACAGCTGTATTCTCAGATTTTTGTCTACATTGCTACCCACCCATTCCAATTAATCCCACGTCACACTACATTGAACTATTTTTGCTTAGGTAAAGATAGTCTTTATTATACTTCTAAGAGATGATGTTTTCCAGATTCTCATGTTGATAGATGACATTTAACTGCTTTCATCAAATTCTGCAACACTACAGTTATCTTCAGACTGATTCATGATCAAGAGATTGAATTATATAGGAAAATCCAAGTAGATGAATAAAGAATTTTCCACAGATTGGAGCATATACATCTATTTGTATTGGGACAAACTATAGTCATATAAAACAATTAGAGTACAATACAAAAAAACTTCTCAACACTGTTGTTAGATTACAGAAATACCAAATGTTTTAAAGGATACAGAGGATGAAAAAGCCACTGTAGCTTGAAGTTGTCAGAAGATACAGAGTTTAAGTTGGGTCACCCTAAGAGTAAGGAGAATTGGCATTTCAAGAAAGGACTATATAATAAACTAGGTCACATAGGTAAACAAGTACATTATATATTTAAGGGACAATTAAGGGAGTCAGTCACCTTAGAAAGAGTAAAAAAGGGGTGGCTAGGGGATGCAGTGGATAGAGCACTGGCCCTGGAGTCAGAAGTACCTGAGTTCAAATGTGACCTCAGACACTTAATAATTACCTAGCTGTGTGGCCTTGGGCAAGCCACTTAACCGTATTGCCTTGCAAAAAAAACCCTAACAAAAGGAGTAAAAGAGTTATTATTTAGTTAAAGGTGATGGATGATTGAATGGCATCCCACTAACACATGCAAAGCAAGAAGTAGAAGAAAGACAATCAACTCAGATAAATACATGTAATTCATGTAAGGCTTTGAATGCCAGAAAGGGTCAAGATCTCTTCATATTATTAGTAGAGACATAATAACATGTAAGGAAAATTAAACTGGGAATGATAAGCAATATAGAATTGAGGAAACAAAGAATGTTGATAGGAAAAACAATTACCAATAGAAATAAGGGTCTGCTTTGGGACACAGGCACCTGGGATAGAAAAGAAGTAACAGACTAGAGGAGTCATTCTGAAGATAGATTCAGGAATACTTGGCAGATGATTTCATATATATATATAGACATAGACATACATATATATGTATATATATAGAGAGAGAAGAAAATATATGTATATATATATATATATATATGAAGAATGAGTCAAAGTTTATGTTTTAATCTGGGGATAAGGAGAATTTTTATGTTTTGATATGCATAAAGAAGATGGGAAGAAAATAGTTATTCAGTGAAAGCAAGTGTTTTGGATTCATTGAGTTTGTATCACTTTATAGTAATATTGTAATACACTCAAGTGAAAAATCTATTGAAATTGTATCAATATTGTAAAGATAATCAACTTTGAAAGACTTTGTAGCTGATCAACAAAATGACCAGCCATAATTCCAAAGGACTCTTGATAAAATAATCCATCTACCTCCAGACAAGAGAACTGATGAACTCAGGACGAATTGAAGAATTTTTTTTCTTCTTTCTTGATCGTGGCAAATGAGAGGATTGGTTGTGTACAATTATACATATTTTAATGCATTTGGTTTTTCTTATGTTCTCATTGTGTGGGAGAAGAGGAGTGAATCAAGAAGAGAATTTGGAGATGAAAATAAATTAAATTAAATTTGAAAAAAAAGGCAAGAAAATATATTGAGAAATTAAAACAATGAGTCTAAAATCTGAGTGGTCAATCTGAAGATTCAAATCTGAGAGATGTTCCCATGGTAGAAGCTATGAGAATTGATAAACGACTCAGGGAAGAGAATGTGGGATAGACCTATATTTAGTTTACAAGAAGAAACATGAGACAGTTAAACAGATAAACAGTTGTTAAAGATTTAGAAAAACCAGGAGAGTATAATCTAATGAAGCTAAAGGAAAAGAGTTTTAGGAAGAAAAATAGGGATAGCTCTGTGTAATATAGTGGTAAATTAAAACATGGTAGGAACAGAGAATAAAGCCATTGGCTCTGGCAAAAAGGTCATTGCTGGTGTTTCAAAGAACAAGTTCAATAAACTTAAAAGATAAAATAGATTGTAGAGAATCGTGGGGATAATAATTTTTAGTAGAGAAAAAGATGCTACAAGTATTGAATACATGTTTGAAAATATCAGTAGAGAAAGAAAGAATAGAGATGTATCTAGGAAGAAATTTAAAAAAAGAGAAGCAGAAGGTTAAGATGGAATTGTACACTAGTCCACTTGACCTCTAGGGTTTCTTCTAGATGTAAATCTAGGACACTGAGAAAGTTGGTCTGAATGAGTTTGCAGTACTTTGGATAAAAACTAAGGAGTTTCTTCATTGCTTAGGTGACTCATTCTAAGAAATACAATAAAAGAATTGACTTTTGAGTGTATAGTTTTATATATATATATATATATATATATATATATATATATATATAATTGCATCTCAATAATTTTTTAAATATGCATTTTGTAAAATAGAACTTTGATATGCATTTTTTTTTAGATTTTTCAAGGCAACGGGGTTAAGTGGCTTGCCCAAGGCCACACAGCTAGGTAATTATTAAGTGTTTGAGGCCAGATTTGAACTCAGGTACTCCTGACTCCAAGGCCAGTGCTCTATCCACTGTGCCACCTAGCCACCCCCTGATATGCATTTTAAATGTTTCCTTTTAAAAATCATAATTTAAGCTTGTTTAAGTACCCATTCCGTGTGAGGCCCCCTACAAAGACACTAGAAGACAGCATTCAAAGAAAATTGAATCTCTGCCTTCATGGAGTTTGCCATCTAGGAGGGAGAGAAAAAGCCAGGTAGACATAGAAATATATACACATTAGAAAAAGCTTACATTCTCGACTTCAAGGAATGAAGAATTCTCTAAAGAAAAAAGAAAAGAAAACTGATGGCACTAAGTTGTTTCATAGATGTTGCAATTATAGTTAATTTTTGGGAATGAAAGGTTAGGCATTCTGAAGTTTTGCACAAATGGTGATTTTTCCATGAGCTTTGAACTTGATACTAACGGATTTGTACAATTCTTACAAAAATAATAGGTTCAAGAAAGCCCAATTTCTAGCAAGGCACCCATTTGAAAAAAAAGATTAGTGTTTACATTTCTGAAGGCAATTCAGTCTGACAGGTCCTTGAGAACAGGCCAGTAAAGAAATTCTTTTAAGACTGAGAAGCAGGGGGTCTGAGACTTGTGTGGTGGTCCCCAAAGGTTATGTTACAAAAATAGAGCCCTGAATTGCATCCTAGTTGGTTACAGAGAGCATAGAAATATGAGATGCCCTTTTTCCTTTTTTTTTTAAAGTACTTCATGTAAACTTATCCCCAAATGTGTTAAAGATGGATGCCTAAGGCCAGGCGGGGGGGGGGGGGGGGGGGGGAAGATTTTCTTTAAGGAAATTCAAGATATTTATATAATGGTTCCGGTTAATTCCACATTTTGTAAAATAGTGGGGGCAGGCATCTTGAAAAACTAAATAATTGAGTATCTGAAATGAATAGTAGATATTAATAGGTTACCAAAGCAAAAGTCTCAACTGGAATTGAAACTGCCAAATCACACAATGCAATTTTAAAGTTTTGACTGTTTTAGTTTAATAAAGTTAGGACTCCAGAAAGACAAAACTTGATAGGACATTTTATCCTTCATGCTCTACACCTACCTTTTCACTTCCATACAGGATATTGCCATTTTGTTAGGACCATCATTACACTCAATTTGTACAAAATTTTATCTTTTCCTTCTAAAACTACCAACTTCATTTCTGCTCTTGGTATCACCTCTATTCTCTTAAAGACTGGAACCTTTCATCTTTGCGGACATCTTCCTATCCTTTGTCATCATATTTGCAGCAGAATCCAGTAGATTCTTCCTTTGAAATATCTCAGGTCCCCGTCCTCCTCGCCTCAACTTCCTTGATATGAAGTCAAAAGACACAGTGATGAGTCCTAATTCTATGACTTACAGTTATGTGATCTCAGAAAAGTCACCTAATTTTGGGTGTGAGTTTCTGGCTTCACATACCTAATAGTGTGGAAATGATCAAGTAAAGTGATATATATATACATATATATATATATATATATATATACATATATATATATATATATAAACACTCAGTAAATTAAAATCATTGCACAAACTTAAGCTTTTTCTTAAAAATATTGGACACTATAACCTCAAGCATGAATTGCTATGATAACAATTTTTGGTGGGGTTTGGTCAGACATAAAATTATAGATCCAGAAGGGCTACTATTATAACTACTTCATTTTACATATCACAGGAAAATAAGGTTCTAGAACATCCAGTGTCACACAGAGATAGGGAGAGTCCTCTGATCCAGAGCCAGTGAAGTACTCTTTCCACTATGATAGGAATGCTTTCAGGGTCTCTATTCTCTAGGCTACATTGGCACAAAAATCTTCTTATGATTCTACATGTCACTTCCCTTTCTTAAGGTCTGTGACTAACAGTGCTTGCCACAAATATAAGCTTGGCTAGGCTTTCAAGGACTCAAGCAATGTGTCTAACTAATATTATCTCTCATAGCTTCTAAATCTAAATCCTTTTACTATTTTCTATACCAGTCATACTAATTCCTATCTTCATCACATTTTGTGGCACTGAAAGACCTCTCAACTCTTTATCTGTTTATGTCCTATTCTCCTTCAAGGCACAAGTTAATAATGTCTAACTCTACAACTATAATAATATATATTCATACCAGGAAATCCAGGAACCCAAAGGAAAAGCATGGTAAAGATCACTAGAAAGAAAAACAGAATTGATACTGTCACAGGGGTATACTACAGACCACATGAACCAAAGCAGGATTTAGGGAAGGCATTTGGGAAACAGATCCAAAAACTGACATGGAAGCATAGAATTATAGTGATGGAGGAAGTAGACTTCAAATATTCATACATGTGCTGGAGGTCTCTGCCTATACCACAACAGCTGGGACTTACTTTAATGCTAATTTAGTCAGTCTTTTGAAAGAGGGGAAAAAACAATGAAAAGACCTTTCATTCTGGGCTTGATTCTAAGATCTTGATGAAGTTGAAGGAATTACCTCAAGACTATACCTTGGGGTTGTTTTAAAAGGAATGTCTTGGTTAGAATAGATAGATGGCTTCTGGTGTTTCAGCTCCAAGACCTATGATTCTATGAACTTTGGAAGGACTTGATTTAGCTTACTCTTTGCACAATAGCCTATTTTATTTGTTCCTTCCTTTTTTTTTCTATAGATGAGAGTCAAGTGAACAAAACGTTAAATGTTTATTCCAGGCCATCTGGGAAAAATAATGTTCTTTTCAAATTTCTAAGAGACTATTTAAGAGATCTGACTCTATCTCTTCCTGAATGTTATTTTTAAAACTCATCAGATAAATAGGCAAGATAATTTCCTTCTAATAAAGAGATAATGAATAAAAATACAATCTACAAGACAGCAGTATCACAATAAAATGATGTCATGCAATATGTGATATATAAGTTATAGATTTTTTAAAAAATGCAGCAGTGGTCCAAGTGGAAGTGGCTTTAGGTTTGAGTCTCTTGTATTTGAAAAATTTGGCAAAAAATTGGGGCTTGGTGTCATGAGATAATAAAGAATTCATTTTAAATCATTCTTCTGCTATTTTTACTTAGAAATGTGGTCCTCTTGATTATGATACCTAATAAAATAACTTTTAACTCTAAGTGGTCCTGACAGTACAAGCA
This sequence comes from Macrotis lagotis, assembly GCF_037893015.1. Lineage (NCBI taxonomy): Eukaryota > Metazoa > Chordata > Mammalia > Peramelemorphia > Peramelidae > Macrotis > Macrotis lagotis. Next base: position 116,273,382 of record NC_133665.1, read on the forward strand.
GCTAGTTGGAACAGTGGAGAGGACCTATGTCTGGAAAGAGGAATATCAGAGTTCAAATACAGTCTCAGACAGGGAGCACATAATATTGAACTTGGTTAGGAAAAAAAAATCAATATATACACCAAGTTCATCATTATCTACAGAATTCTTTATCCACACTGCCATCCCTTACCTATCTTCACATTCTCACAAACAATGAGAGGTACCTTCTCACTACCATCTTAGAAAATGCTTTCAATATCATTTTTTATCATTTTATTTTCCATTTGTAGGCATTATTCATATTGCTTTCTTGACTTTGGGTATGTTGCACTGGGTTATAAATTTTCATATGCTTTTCCATATCCTTCATTTTTTTTGCAGTGATTTAGCCCATTAGAGTCATGTATCACAACTTAAAGAGTCATTATTCCTTAGATGGATTGACATCTACTTAATTTCTAGCTGTTTGCTACTATAAAACATGCCACTGTGAATGTTTGTATGTGTGATTGACTTCATTAGGAGAAGAGACCTAGCAATTGGGTTTCCAAGGTCAGTTGACCAATCAATAAGCATTTAAAAGGTGTTTACAACGTGCTTAGGGATCACCAGAAGAGATAATATAGAAGAATAGAAGTAGAACTAGGAGGCACTTAAATGGATCATTCAGCACAACTTCCTCATTTTATATAGCAGAAAGTGACTTAATCAAGGTCCCATACATCATAAGTGGCAGACGAAGGGCCCAGGATAGATTTGGGGGAATGTTATATTTCACACATCTTGCTTGAGCCCTGACAAAAATCTCTCCAACTTTTCACTAGTGACAGCATTGGCTACACTATATGAAAAAAGGTTTTGTGTTCAAAGGGAGCCAGTAAATGACTCATATTCTGCAAAAAATAACTTACAGCTTTCTGAAAATTTGTGTTACATTGTACTTCCAACAGATAGAATCTGTCCACATAGGGTTTTCTATACATTATTCCACTAATTGTCTCTAGCCCTGTTTTTATTTTGTGCCTCTTCTCCAGTGTCCTTAGTAGAAAGCTAATTAGATGTGATACTCTGATTAATGGTTTTCTACAGTTTTAACAACAGGATACTAAGTTAGGGACTTCTTTATATAAATGCTTATCACCTCTGTCTAAAATTGTCTTTCTATAGATTTGCCCAGGATCAAGATTTTTTGATCTCTTCTTTTGCAGGAAAACAAAATTCTCTTGTTGGAATTTCATTCATTCAAGGAATCCCTCAGAAATAATCTTTGCAGAGCAGCTAAGTGGTGCAATGGATAGAACACCAACCCTGGAGTCAGGAGGACCTGAGTTCAAATCAGACACAATAATTACCTAGCTGTATGACCTTGTGCAAATCACTTAATCCCACTACCTTAAAAAAAAAAAAAAGAAATAGTCTTCTGAGACAAATATTTTATTTTGGAATTCCTCTGTGAGAATCACTTTGTTTCATTTGTATTCAGTTTCTTCATCAATAAAATTAGAGGATTGGATTTATGGGGGGGGTTATCCTAAGTAATCTGATGGATTGGCAATTCTGTCAGAAATAATTTTTAATTACCTAAATTCCAAGCACCTCTGCTTAGTGACAGAAAAAAGGGTAGAGAAAAATCTTATTTTTGAAAAATCTGTCCCAAATATTTACTACTTACAATTTATAGAGCTTAAGAATAAAAACAAAATTCCACAGACAAGATTAAACAAGGACACAAACTTTTGGTTAAAGTTCTTAATTTGTTTAAACAGAACAATGTCTAGAATGACATTTAAAACATTCACTTTTTTTTCTTTCCCAGCATTAGATTCTATAATAAGATAGTAATATGGTTCAAGAGTGTTTAAATCACTAATTCACTGAACCATAGTTATATCTATCCCCTTACAAAATGTAATGAATGTATTATAAAGAAAAATATGTTCATCGATTTGTACATCAATCATTATGGATATTTCAAGTATGACAGCTGTAGAAAGTTCTTTTAGTGTCACATTTTGTATGAAAGACTTAGAATATTATTCACTTGTATTTGTTGTTCTAACTCCAGATTTTTATATAGTGGGTTTCCTTAGAACCCAAACTGACATAGTAGTAAACTATCTCTTGGAATAAGATTTTGGACATCTTAAATTTCTATTTTATATGGAAGCAGTTGACAAGATTCTATGCAGAAGAGCGTTTAAATCATATACTCTTCACTATGCTCTAGTGGCCCTTAATATGAAACTATCCTCAGTCCTAGCCTTGGAAGCATGTAATGGGCTATATTAAAGTCCTTCTAGAACCAAGAATGTTTATAATGTTTATAATGATTTTAAGATTTGAGAACTTATCTGTCCAAATAAATGTTCCTCTTCAAAGCAGTCTCATTGGGAAGTATAAATTATTCTTTTGATTTAGCACTGCTCAAAATCTTTTGGATTTTGAGCCAATATTCATCTGAGTATCTTTAGTGGTTGCAAACCAATCTGAAGATGGACTTGATTTATAAAAATAGAAAAAAAATGTTATTTCTATCCAAATCTGAGAATCTGATTGTTGATTGATTTAGACAATACCACTTAAGGAAAAACAAAGCTAAAAATAGAGCAAAAGTTTTTAACCAAGGGACCATGGCTACATTTCAAGGGTTCTTTGAATTTAGATTTTAAAAAGATCTTATTTTCAATAATCTTTAAATGAAATTTAGCATTTCCTTCAATCATTTAAAAAAGAAATTATTGTTAGGACCCATAGGCCTTCCCAGACTGTGCAAAGGATCCATTACACAAAAAATATAATATTAGCTCCTGCAATAGAATATTAAAATGGATTTTTGTTGGGTGATTGGTAATCTGACTTTGAAGATCAAGGAACCCTCAAGAGAAAATTCAACAATTGTTCTAGGAAATATAACTTCCTGTGTGATTTTTTTCAGGAGAGCAATACTCATTTTGGTGTTGAAATTCTGTTATACCCATGGTGGGGGGGGGACGACCTAGTCTTACTACTATGCACTCATGCCTAATGACTTTAGAAATGAGTAGTATTCAAAATGGGTCACTGTTCCAAGTTCTCAGTAATGGCTCACGTCATAGACAGGTTCTTACATCCTCACACATCATTTTCATGACATAAGAGTTCAAAGACCTTCTAAACATGTCCCTTTTCACTCTCAGAGAAATGACCAGCACTTTGGATGAAAGCATTAAGATGAATTGTTGTTCAAGACATGACAGAGATAAAAAACTATTGCCAATTGAAATGAATTTCCTAGGGAATGACTAGTTGAGAATGAAAAGATCTATCGGTTCTAATGTGCTGTGATGGGAATGTAAATAAGCACTTTGGGGGAGGAGGGGGGTATAAAAGAAGGAAAAATGACATTGGAATGTGTAAATGAAGAAATAGGAAACATTAAAAACAAGTGGTGATCCTCTGATCTTACTCAAAACTCTTTAGAAAACCAGGTCTAGACAGTTTTCAAAAGATTAAATAGATGATCAAATTCATAAGGCAAATGAAAATTAAGACAAGTTTATGGTATCCCTTTATATTCAATAGAATGCAAAAATGGCCAAGAAATAAAGGAAAAAATTGACATTGGTGGTGTAGCTGGGAAATAGCATTCTAATAGATTTTAGAGTGATACAAACATTTTGGAGAGCAATACTGACCACATAGGCAACTAAGCTACACTTTGGAGAGTGCTGAAGCTGAGTTTGAATCTTACCTCAAAGATTTCTTCTCTGAACACAGAAGACACAATATCTGCAAAGTCTGATAGTTGCTTTTTCTCTCTATGGAAGCCCATCTGACCACATTCACCATTTGCAGCTGGTCTAATACTACTTGTCCTTCTTTTTGAAGAAGACTGTTATATCAGAGAGATGATGCCATGACAAGCACATGAACTGGATTTGAGTGAGGGAAAACCATGCTAAGTCACCAGCCTCACTTTCTACTCCAGACTCATCTGGGTCCAGTGGCCAGATATGAATCAGGATGACTGGAGATGGTCCTGGATGTGAGGCAGTCAGGGCTAAGTGACTTGCCCAAGGTCACACAGCTAGGAAGAGTCTGTGGCTGAGGCCAGATTCAAATTCTGTCCTCTTGAATCCAAAGCCAGTTCTCTATTCACTGAACTACCTAGCTGCCTTAGTTCCTATCCAAAAGGGTACATGCACTTGATATTAGAGACTCACTATAGATAAAAAGCTGAAAGTCATGAGAGTAGAATGGAATGATGGCGATAATGATTTGTTTCTCCTTTTCCTTAAAAAAAACTGTGCTTTCACCTACTTCTCTCAGCTTGTCTGTCTGCAATCAGACAAGTGAAATTAAGTTCACTAAATCCTTTGTAAGTCTGTTAACAAATATAATAGAATGTTATGTTATTAAAAATGGCAAAAGGTTAGTAGAATCATTGTAAGCACTTAATAAATGCTTATTCATGGAATATAATCATTTGGTTCTACTTTGGTAAATTGCTAGAGTTGAAATGTAAGAGTTATCAATTTTGTATTTATGTTTTGCTAATGGGTTAAGTTTTTCATTAAAAAAAAAGACTGATGACTGAGTAGTTGGAGTGGAGGAGCCTCACACCTGTTGGCAACTTCTCAGTGGAAGTGAGGGTGGCTTTTGACTTAATGTATGTATATGAACAGTTTCATCTTCCTTTAAAAAATAAATCACCAGTTGGTTTGTGTTTGATTTTTAAATTTTTAAAAAAATTTTGATTTTTAAATTTTCTAAAAATATGGGAAGATATCAAAAGTTGGGAGACAGTTCAGCAGAAAATGAACAAAATTATGAAATAATAATGACATTCAGGAAAAAAAGAACTCATCTCACCTAGTTGTTCATAGACAAATTACCTACTAAGAAAAATGGGAGACCAGTGTTATACAGACAATGGAAAGGGAGAGTCAATGAACAATGGTGTCACATTTATTGCTTCTCCTACATCTATCCTCATTCCTACCCCTGCAATCTTCCTTCTCTCAATCCAGTTTATCTTTGTGGCTTGAAGAGGGCAATACTATTTCACACTTGCCTCAAATCAGAGCTCAGATCCCTAATTTGGCCCAGATGAGGGGGGGAGCCTCTGATCAAAAATGTTAAAACATGGGGAGGATGTGGTTTTTTCCAGTTTTACTCAGAACCAATTGTATGTAAGATAATTGGCTCATCAAAAAGGCTAGTTAGAATTTTCCTGTGCATCTTCAATTAAAATGTGGGTTATGAGCTTGTTCCTTCCTTCTGGGTCAAGCCTGGTTTCTCAAAAGTGAGAGATGTTTTGATATCATAGGCCCAACATCTATTCCTATTTATCATCAATCTTTTTAGGAATAGTTTCAGTTAGATTAGGAATGAATAGGCAAAGACACTTATCCAAACATTACCAATGTACTTACAATGCATCTGTGTGAAGTAAAAATCATCTGTGATTACAGAATTCATTGATAGAAAATAAAACACTAGCTTAATTCATTCCTGAAACTCCCAGTATCAACACTTGCATATAGCTGTGACCCTGTTTGCTTTACAAAGGTCTTTTTTACTCAGGAAAAAATTTTATCTTTCCTGTTAAGACTATGCTCCCTATGGCATTTGAAATATATTCAATTTATAAAAATATTCAAATTCCAAAAATGAGGCAGCAGGTTATAAGCTGTAGCACTAGCCTTAGAGGTAGGAAGACTTGACTTCAAATCCTGACTGTAACTCATACTTACTTTGTGACCCACCCAAGGCAAGTCACTTAACTTTTCAGTGCCCTTCAGTAACTATACATTTCAGAGAAACCTGGGAGTTTCCATTGCCAATAAAAATCACAGGTCCAATCTCCATTCCTTAAAAATATTAAATTTGCACACAGCCTCTCAAAAACATGCTTATTTTGCAATGTGAGAAACAGATCTGAGAGGCAATGTAGTATGATGGAAAGAACCTTTTATTTGTTATCTGAATTAATGAGTTCAAATCCTTATTTTGACATTGTAGTTTTACTAGTTTACAGATTACTCAATATCATTTTTCTAAAATCTATTAAATGAGGATGAAAATACCTTAATGACAGTACTATTTGAAAGAAAGGTCCTTCTAATCTTTTTGTTTGTTTATTTTGTAGATTTTTCAAGGCAATGGGGTTAAGTGACTTGCCCAAGGCCACATGGCTAAGGTAATTATTAAGTGTCTGAGGCTGGATTTGAACTCAGGTGCTCCTGACTCCAAGGCCAGTGCTCTATCCACTGCGCCACCTAGCCACCCCTGGTCCTGCTAATCTTTAAGGCACTTAATAAAAAGTACTGTTTTTATTATGAGAATTGACACCTTGAAATTGGGTATAATTTATTTGTGGAATACCTCCTAATTGCATCCTCTGCCATTTGTCCTTAAGGCATTATAATTAATTTTAAGTGTTTGAAACATTTGACTTTTTTTAAAAAATAAAAAAAAACAAATAGCATTTTCTGTGGCAGATAAAAATGAAATTCTTTTATTGGTAATAAGAACTAGCTTTAATTTAGTGTATCTAAAATCTCGGAGTTCTGACTTTTCTCTCCCATCTGTGTCTGTCAGGTAGCGCTTCCTGAGACCATGATGGAGAATAAATAAGATCAATAATATCAGAAGGAAAGAGGACAAACATCTATAGACCAATGCTGAGAGGAGTAAAAGAGAAAGAATTACCATTAGTGTTAGAGAGTTTAATGAGACAACAAATATTGCCAAGATTGATTTAAGCTAAATCTGAACCTGAGGATAATGGTCACTAGTGAAGGCTTTGTGGAATACATGTTCAAAGGCAGGGAGGGGACCACTGAACTAAGAAAATCATCTTACAGGGACGTTGCCCTTTTGAAATAAAAGGTGAGCTAGAATAGAAAGTAGAAAGTCGAGCATGCCTCCTAGTTCTAGCTACTGATCTGCAGCTGCTAATGTAGGTTGTGGCAGACATTTACAATTATTAATCTCCCCTACTTATAGGGCATAAATATTTCCTGCTACAAAGGTCTCAAAGACCACAGAACTTGCTGTGGCAAAACACATATAAAGGACTCTGAAGTTAAGCTCTCAGAATGAAGACTTTTGAATATCTTTTTAATCACAGTCATAGATTCAGTGCTGAAAGTGATCTTATCATTTTAACTGTGCCAGTTCCCCATCATTCTATATCAATTCTCAGATGTGATGGGATTACAGAGAAAAAAAAGCTATGTCTGTCAACATAAATCTCACCTAAATAGCTCTCAAAAGACTTACAGGTCAAGAAAAGAAAGGGGTTTAAGAGCTGAATAATAAAAATAATGGTAACAACTAAAACAATCTGAGTTGTTCTTATAATTCAATATTTTAACCTCTAGCATCTTGCATAGTGCCTTAAACGGGGTAGTTATTCAATACATATTTTAATTTTATTGAATTATCAAAGTAAAAGGGGATTTTTATTAAAATGGCAGTTGGTTGAAAACAGGTAGAGAAGAATCAAGGTGGAAGCAATAGGCAACAGTCATAATAGCTCATTAAGATTTGCAAGATGCTTGACATATCTCTTTTGTCTCAATATCAACTCCAAGAGATAGATGTTGCTATTATTATTATTATTACTCCCATTTTACAGATGAGAAAATTAAGATAGATGGAAGTTAACTGAATTGGCTACGTGAATTGCCTAGAGTCAAATGTCTAGTAAATGTCCAACGCTGGATTTGAACTGAGGTTTTGACTTTAGATCCAGTATTTGATCTATTGTGCTTCCTAACCCCAAGACTACTTGGTATACATTTCTCTACTGTGATCTTGTGGTTAAGTGTCAAAGCCTTCTTTGTCTGACTTTTGAGAGTACAGTTAGGTAGCACAGTGGACCCACACTATGTGGATCCTGAAGTCAAATTCAGCTTCAGACATTTACTAGTTGTTTGACCCTAACACTTAACCCTGCTTGCCTCAGTTCCCTCGTCTGTAAAATGAGCTGGAGAAATGGTAGATCACTCCAGTATCTTTGCCAAAAAAAAACCAAACAAACAAACACAACAGAGTCACAAGGAATCAACTCAAAACAGCACTGGTCACTGATGCCTTGAAACTTCATTACTGTAGCTGGGTTGACAGATCAATATCATTGCCTATTTGGCCAATAGTTCCATGTGAAATGGGAAGAAGGGAGTACAGTATTGAAGAAAAATAGGAGTGTTTACCAAGTCCAAGACATAATCTATCACCAGGAAATAGCCTTTACAATGTAGGAGGCATAAAGCAGCAGCATTCAGCAATTAGCTAAACCAAGACCAAGAAACATGGGGAATGCAAAAACACTCTAATAACTTCTAGGGAGCACAACTTTATTCAAAGACTGCTAGGACTGTTATTCAAGCCTGCCTCTTCCATGCAGAGCTGATGAGCATCAGCTGGGACTAATCCTGATTGTTCCTTATGAGAGAAGGGTAGGCAAGTTGACAATCCACAATCTCAAGTAGGCATGAGTGTAAGCAGAAAATAAACAAATTTACTTCAGTATTCAATTCATGCACTGCTTCCTAAGGGAAGCCACTCCTGATCCCAACTCATTGTTGATAATCTCTCCTTCCTTATTATATTATAATGCCTATGAATATCTATTTATATATTGTATCCTCCTGGAAAAATATAAACTCCTTGAAGGTAGGAATTATTTTTCCTTTTGTCTTTATATATCCAGTGTTTAGTTCCTTGCCATGAATAGGATGTGTTTAATATAATCTTCTTGGACTATATAATTTTGGAATGAAGGAACTACATAGGTGGATCACTTACAGAGGCAATAAAACTGGGAAGTAGTGAGAGGGTGCTATCTTTTTCACCCGTGTATTTTTTGTTAATACGAAATATTTACATGGTAAAATCCTTTTTTCAATAAGCTAAAATACTTGAATGGGGAAGGACTAGCATAGAAAGAGTTGTTGATGCTAGATGAATAACTTTAGATCAATGGTTCTTAGAAGTGTGATCCAGAGATCACTAGAACCCTCTCAGGGTATTTGTGAATTCGAAACTATTTTCATAAGAATATTAAGACCTATTTACCTATTAAAATACTTTTTCTTACTGCATATGTGTATGAGACTGACTTTCCTTCATATATATACTTTAACTAAAAAACCATAAGACAACGGACTGAGATCAGTAACAGATACAAGAAACCAGGAGTCTTCTATTAAGCCAGGCATCAAAGAGATTTGAAAAAGTTATGTAAAACAATATCACACTTCTCCCTGATTTATTTTGTTTTAGAAAATGTAGTTATTTTTCATTAGAAGGTTATGTATATAAATATGTCATGAATGTGTTTTGGTTATTTTTGAAAGAAAAAATATTTTTAAAATTAAGAACTTTAATTTCTGCTACAGTAAATATCAACATTAGAATCAACATAATAAAAGTCTTTTGGGGTCCTCAATAATTTTTCAGGATGTTTACATTACCAATACCAGAGTTTCTGCCTTAGATTAAGTTTCTCAAGGTGATGGTAGCTGATGAGAATTCTGATCTAAGCTGTTATATGCATGACTGCTCCTAACTTGCCTATGTATGGGGCCCCTTACTCCCTCTCAGCCTCTCAGCTGTTGTGGCCAGGCTCCATTAGAAAAGAGATATGCAGAAGTCACACAATAACTGAACCATGAATGCAACCAGCACATCCTGGCTTAATCAAGATCATACTTCACGTATTTTGCAAAAATGAAGACCACAGTCCTACTTTCATAAGGTATTAAAATCACTTCTCCTATTTCCATGTTTAAAAAAAAGATGCTAAAAAGTTCTACATAAATGGAAAAACTTTTGGCACTGAAAGTTCTTTTCAAAAGTAAACCATGATTTCTATGTGGATGGTTTAAGAGGACAACGATTCTATTTGGTATGATTATAACAGAAACCAGATACGGAACAACAGCTCATTGCTATAATTCATTGCCTTTTTCTTCTACCCTGTGCCCCCCTTCCCATTTTTCCCCAACTGTGCCCCAGAAATTGAATTATAAAAGATATCTGGCATAGTTTTAAGATGACTGAATGTACATTCAAAAGCAATCATGATGCTTGTTTTCATTCCTGTTAATGTAATCAGTGTATGCATGAATGTGCTTGGGAGTTTGAGACAAAAATAAAAGAAACTTTCTTAAAAATGCGTTTTTGTAGCTATTGCAAACCGAGAGTTTAAACCATAGATTTCTGGCTCAAAACCAGCCTCACTTCACAGACTTTAAAAAACTTTTGATGTTGGAAGGTGACTTCTTGAATGGAAATTTAGAGTAGAGTCCAAATCAGTTAAGGTTATTTATCTCCAACTACCATAGAGTCTACAATCAGTCATTGTACATATATCAGGAATGGTATTGAATGAGATTTCATTCATTCATTCACACACTGATTGAACAAATAGTGAACACATCACGTATATCAAACATTGTATTGGAGCCTGGGAGAAAGACTGAGTTTAAATGAAATGTAACTCCTTCCATCAATGACTTTTTTTATTTTCTAAGAGTAATAAGACATCAATACAGCTAAAGAATATAGACAACATTGTGTAATAAAGGTATGAGAGAGCTGCAAAAGAAAATTTGAGGTGAGGTTGGAGGGAAAAGTCATTGTTGACAGGAGGGATCAGGGAAATTTCAGTTACTTAATATCTGTGTGACTTTGGATGAATCATTTTACTTTTTCCAGGATTCATCTGTAAATAAAGGTTTTCGAGATGATCTAGAGATCATTGTATTGAGATAAGTAACATTGAGAACAATGCTATGATCTGAAGGCTTCATAGAAGAGGATTAAAATAGGATTTTTAAAGATCAGTAGGAATTCAATAGACAGGAAAGTATTTCAAGAAAAAAAGTCAGAATAAATATCTATACAGAATAAAAGGGTTATGACCTTTACGATAAACAGAGAGCAGTTAATGTGACTTTATTATCCATAGGGGAGTAATATGAAAAAAGCCTAAAATACAATGAATGCATACCGGTTTAAGCAAGATCATACTCAAAGCATTTTATAAAAATGAAGACCCCTTGTGTATTAAAATATCTATTCCACTTTTATGAATCTAAGTCACTAAAGACTAATACAAATATGGGGGGGGGGAGAAGGGAAACACCAGATTGTGGAATGAATTATATGAAGTAAAAACATTTATATATTGCTTGGAAGACAATAGGGAAACCAATGTATTTTAAGCTAAGGAATGATGTGAGTAAATCTATGCAAAAGGCAGATTTTCTAGAACCTGCATGAAGGATCCATTTAAGACAGAACAACTTCTGAGGATGGTTTTTCAATAGTTCAAGTGAAGGATAAGGAGACTGCATATTCAAACAGTTGAGGTGGGAAGAGCAGTAAAAAAAAAAAGTGCTTCTTCCTTCTCTCCCCCCAACCCAGACAAGTGGCCTCAGTGCACCAAAGGGATATTTCTCTGAAGTTTTGATAGCCAGAGAAATTATGGTGTTGTGCTAGAGAGATGGATGGCAAACCAGAAAGATCTAGCTTCAAGTTTGCCCTCTGATATAAACTCTCTGAGTGATCCTATGCAAATCATCTAACCTTTTAGTACTCTAGGCCAGTTTCAACACCCAGCCCTCCAGCCACATGAGGCTCACAACACTTGAGAGTATGTTCCAAACCAGATTAATAGGTAATTGAGAAATATTTAACAAGAATATAATATAACATAGGTTATATTACATTTTAAAATTAAGTCAATATGTGACCCCACAGGAATTTTTATGAGGGTTTTGCAGCCCCTATTTCTATTTGACTTTGATATCACAACCCTAGGCAGTGTTTAAGGTTATATAAGTTGCAAAGCTCGTGTTGGTAGAAGGAATTCCTATCCCTTGTAGTTTCTTATATTAATAAAATCACAGCTCTGCTCCCTTGTCCTTGACATCCATTTAAATGGCTGCTTTTCATATAGGGCTGCTTATTATTCACCTGTTTTCAATCATATCCAACTTTTTGCCACCCCCTTTTGGAGTTTTCTTGGCAAAGATACTGGAGTGGTTAGCTATTTCCCTTTCTAGCTCATTGTACTGATGAGGAACTGAAGCAAACAGGGTTAAGTCACTAACCCAGAGTCACGTAGCTAGTTAGAATCTGAGATCAGGAAAAATCTTTCTGACTCCCAGACCAGCACTCTATCCACTGTGCCACCTAGCTAATTGATTATCATTGTAATGAAAACATTCTTTTCTCTGATAGTACTGAATGCAAACACGTCATTCCTCTTAAACCCTCCATTTTTTTTGATTGGGTGATTACAAACGTAGCATTCTGATTGGGGGTGCTATATCACCTTATTAGAGGAAAGCACGATCACCCTCAGGAGCTACCCAGACCCTTCCTTGAACAAAGTTTACATGGGACTTTAGGATGTCCACCTGGAACTGGTATCTCTGGTGATTCTGTACTGTAAGGCAGGCTGGTAGTGTTTAAATGAAAGCAACATTTTGAAACTGTGCTTCTTCTGAAAGAAATAAAGCAATATAGAAACTAATGATTCAGCAAGGTTGCTTTTATTGTTTTCAATCTGAAATTCCATCTGTCAGCAATTGTAAGGTATCCATCATACCAGTTATCCAAGGCAGCAGTGGATAGCCTTGGGATCAGGAGGACAGGAGATTGAAACCATACTCAGTCATTTACTAGCTGTGTGACCTTGGACAAGTCACTTAACCATGATTGCCTTGCATCCAGATCTATCCAAGTCATTCTCTTGCTCAAAAATCTTCAGTGGCTCCTGGTTAATTATGGGAAAAATAGAAACTTCTCAGTTTGACTTTTAAAGCCTTTCACAATCTGGCCCCTGCCTGTCTTTCTAGGCTTATGGCTCATTACTTTGTAGTTCCAATCAAACTTCCCTTGTCTCTATATCTGACATTTTTTTCTTCAGTCCTTGTGCAAATTATCTGGAACTTACTTTCTCCTCCCTTTACCTTTTAGAATCCCTAGGTTCCTTCAGAGTTTACCTCACATCCTTCCTCCTACATAAAACCTCTCCTAATTACTCACCACCTCCAGTTTCTAGTGTCTTTCCCCACCTTTAATTCATATTCTATTTATTTTTCTATTCACTAAGTTGCATATTGATAGAATGCAAGCTGCTTGAGGGCAGGGACTATATCAAATATACTTGAATTGATGTTTCCTATCTTTTATGCCTAGCAGACATTTGACTCATCCTAGAATTGACTTAAAATTCAGGATGGATGAAAGAGTTGCAGAAAAAAAATGTTCTTTGTGGAGGTGGGGGCTGTGTACTTTGTTCTAGAACTCTGAAGTAGACTGATTCACAACTATTACTATTATAGGTAGTTACATACAACTACATAAAGAATCTGCTTCCCCATCCAAATTCTTAGAGGAGAAGCTGAAAGAACTACAAGAAGACATAGACAGAAAAACTCTACTAGTGGGAGACCTCAACCTCCCGCTCTCAGATCTAGATAAATCAAATCATAAAATAAACAAGAAAGAAGTTAAGGAGGTAAATAGATTGTTAGAAAAACTAGATATGGTAGACTTATGGAGGAAATTGAATGGGGATAGAAAGGAATATACCTTTTTTTTTCTGCAGTACATGGAACTTATACAAAAATTGACCATGTACTAGGACATAAAAACCTAATGATCAACTGCAGAAAGGCAGAAATAGTGAATACATCTTTCTCAGACCACAATGCAATCAAAGGCATATGCAATATTGGGCCAAGGAGATATAGACTCAGAACCAATTGGAAACTGAATAACCTCATTTTAAAGAATGAGTGGACCAAAAAACAAATTATAGAAAGAATTAACCATTTTATCCTAGATAATGACAATACTGAAACAACATACCAAAATCTATGGGATTTACTCAAAGCGGCTCTCAGGGGATATGTTCTAGCTTTAAATACTTACATGAATAAATTGGAGAAAGAGGAAATCAATGAACTAAACATGCAACTAAAAAATTACAGAAAGAACAAATTACAAATGCCCAATTAAATACCAAATTAGAAATTCTAAAAATTAAAGGAGAAATTAATAAAATTGAAAGCAAAAAAAACTATTGAATTAATAAATAAACCAAAAGTTGATATTATGAAAAGAACAATAAAATTGATAAACCTCTGGTCAATTTGATTTTAAAAAAGGAAAGAAGAAAACCAAATTGCTAGTATCATAAATGAAAAAGGTGAACTCACCACCAATGAGGAGGAAATTAAAGTAATAATTTGAAATTATTTTGCCCAACTCTATGCCAATAAATTTGATAATCTAAGTAAAATGGATGAATATTTACAAAAATATAAGTTGTCCAGGTTAAACAAAAAGGACATTAAATACCTAAACAACCCTATCTCAGAAAAAGAAATTCAACAAGCCATCATTGAACTCCCTAAGAAAAAAATCTCCAGGGCCTGATGGATTCACAACATTTAAAAAACAATTGGTTCCAATTCTATATAAACTCTTTGGAAAAATAGGGAAAGCTGGAACTCTGCCTCTCTCTCTATGAGACCAATATGGTGCTGTTACCTAAACCAGGAAGAGTTAAAACAGAGAAAGAAAATCATCTATTAGACCTATCTCCCTGATGAATATAGATGCAAAAAATCTTAAATAAAATCTTAGCAAAATGATTACAACAAGTTATCACTAGGATAATACATTATGATCAAGTAGGATTTATCCCAGGAATGCAGGGTTGGTTCAATATTAGGAAAACTGTTAGTATACTCAATTATATCAACAACAAACCTATCAGAAATTATATGATCATATCAATAGATGCTGAAAAAGCTTTTGACACAATACAGCATCCATTCCTACTAAAAACACTAGAGAGTGTACAAATAAATGGACTGTTCCTTAAAATAATTAGCAGTATCTATCTGAAACCATCAACAAGCATTATATTCAATGGGAAGAGGCTAGAGGCATTCCCAATAAGATCAGGGGTGAAACAAGGATGCCCATTATGACCACTACTATTCAATATTGTATTAGAAATGTTAGCGTCAGCAATTAGAGAAGAAAAAGAAATTGAAGGAATTAGAATTGGGAAGGAAGAGACAAAACTCTCTCTTTGCAGATGACATGATGGTCTACCTAGAGAATCCCAAGAAATCATCTAAAAAACTACTGGAAACAATTAGCAATTTTAGCAAAGTTACAGGTTATAAAATAAACCCTCATAAATCCTCAACTTTTCTATATATGTCTAGCAAGAAACAGCAAGAAGAGCTAGAAAGAGAAATCCCATTCAAAGTAACCTCAGACAATATAAAATACCTGGGAGTCTGTTTACCAAGACAGACTCAGAAACTTTTTGAAAACAATTATAAAACACTTCTCACACAAATTAAATCAGATTTAAATAACTGGGCAAATGTCAACTACTCATGGATAGGTAGAGCTAATATAATAAAAATGACAATTCTACCAAAACTAAACTACCTGTTTAGTGACCTACCAATCAAAATTCCAAAAAAATTACTTTAACGAATTAGAAAAAATTATAAGTAAATTCATATGGAGAAATAAAAAGTCAAGAATTTCCAGGAACTTAATGGAAAAAAGTGCAAAAGAGGGGGGCTTAGCCCTACCTGATCTAAAATTATATTATAAAGCATCAGTCATCAAGAAATAAGAGTGGTGGACCAGTGGAATAGACTAGGTGAAAAAGCAGGAAATGATTATAGTAATCTGCTGTTTGATAAACCCAAAGAATCCAGCTATTGGGATAAAAACTCTCTCTTTGATAAAAACTGCTGGGAAAATTGGAAGTTAATATGGAAGAAATTTAGATTAGACCAACACCTCACACCCTTTACCAAGATATGATCCAAATGGTTACAGGATTTAGACATAAAAAACAATACTATAAGCAAATTAGAAGATCAAGGGCTAGTTTACCTGTCAGATCTATGGAAAGGGGAGCAGTTTATGACTAAGGAAGAGTTGGAGAACATCACCAAAAACCAACTAGATGATTTAGATTACATTAAATTAAAAAGCTTTTGCACAGATAAAACCACTGTAACCAAGATCAAAAGAAATGTAGTAAATTGGGAAACAATCTTTACAACTAATGATTCTGACAAAGGACTCATTTCTAAAATATGTAGAGAAGTGAGTCATATTTTTAAAACAAAAAGCCATTCCCCAATTGACAAATGGTCAAAGGATATGCAAAGGCAATTTACAGATGAGGAGATCAAAGCAATCCACAGCCATATGAAAAATGGCTCTAAATTATTACTTATTAGAGAAATGCAAATTAAAGCTTCTCTGCGGTACCACCTCATACCTCTCAGACTAACCAATATGACCAGAAAGGATAATGATCATTGTTGGAAAGGTTGTGGGAAATCTGGGACTCTATTACACTGTTGATGGAGCTGTGAACTCATCCAACCTTTCTGAAGAGAAATTTGGAACTACACCCAAAGGGCAACAAAAATGAGTATACCCTTTGACCCAGCAATACCACTACTGGGTCTATACCCTGAAGAGATGATGAAAAAAGGTAAAAATATCACTTGTGCAAAAATATTTATAGCAGCCCTGTTTGTGGTGGCAAAGAATTGGAAATCAAGTAAATGTCCTTCAATTGGGGAATGGCTTAGCAAACTGTGATATATGTATGTCATGGAACACTATTGTTCTATTAGAAACCAGGAGGGGTGGGATTTCAGGGAAGCCTGGAGACATCTGCATGAACTGATGCTGAGTGAGATGAGCAGAACCAGAAAAAGACTGTATACCCTAACAGCAACATGGGGGTGATGGTCAGCAACTCCTTGAAGGAGTTGCTCATTCCATCAGTGCAACAATTGGGAACAATTTTGGGTTGTCTGCAAAGGAGAGTGCCATCTGTATCCAGATAAAGAGCCATAGAGTTTGAACAAAGTTCAAGGACTATTCCCTTTAATTTAGAAAAAAAAACAGATATCTTTTTGTCTGATCTTGTTATCTCTTAGACTTTTTGTCTCTTCCTTGAGGATATGATTTCTCTCTCATCACACTCAATTTGGATCAATGTACAACATGGAAACAAAGTAAAAACTGACAGATTGCTTTCCATGGTGGGGTGGGGGGAGGGAAGTAAGATTGGGGGGAAATTACAAAACTCAAATAATATCTTTAAAAAAAATCTGTTTCCCTTATCAATTCAAATGTTGATTGGGTAAAACTGAACTCATCCAATTTGTAATTGAATCCATGAGTTTTTGTTTTTTTTCTTTTGAGGAAATAGGAAGATAACTTATATACTTTGGCATTCTTATTTGCCTAGTGTACAAAGTTAAAGAAAAATATTACCTAAATATTTTATCTATAATTTATACTTATCTTTCATGTAAATATTATCTCTAAATGCTTAAACCCTGGACAAATTAAGATTTAATGATCAGATAAACAAGCACCATCAGGACTCATATTCCATACCTTCTTTATAAACCATCTGTACTCCTGTCACTGGTTAATTTACTCTATTAAAAAGTAGTAATTTGATTTTTGACAGTGGGCATCATTAAAATTGGAAGAAATTACATTTTCCAAGGAAAGGAGGAAGTAGTTGAATGAACAAGGTTGCAGATAATCGAATTTTACTACTATGAATGCCCTGCTGTGATTCAATTCAGACACATGGAACAACTAATGAGACAATGAAGAAGTCTACTTCCATACTGAAACTTACTTATCCTTTCAGATGATTGCTTTTTCCTTGTAATAAGGCTCATTTAATCATTCATGATCTATTCATGTCAAGAAAAGACACGAAATGTATTTACCTTTGTTCCCCTTACCCCCCAATATAAGATTAACAAGAAACTAATCCCAACTGCTTGTTCTCCACAAAATCCAGGATGGTCAGTCAACAAACATTCATTAAGTGCTTATGGAACACCAGGTACAGCTAAGTACTGGAGATACAAAGAAAGACAAAAATGAGAGGCCTATCCTTTAGGGAGCTCACATTTTAATGGGGAAGACCACATGCAAGCAACTATGTGTGTACTAGAGCTACGTTAGAAGAAGCCAGTCTCATGGGAGCATCACTAGAAGTGGGAGGAGAATAAGATGAGATTTGATCTGAGCCTTGAAGAAAGCCAGAGAAGCTGGGAAGGAAAGATGAAGAGGAAAAGCATTAACAGCATGGTGGACAGTGATCCAAAGAACAACAAGACAGTAAATAAGAAGAAGAAGAAGAAGAAGAAGTAATAATAGCTAGTATATATAGCTTAGCTATATGCTAAGCATTTTAGAAACATTATTTCATTTGATCTTCACAATAACCCTATGAGGTAGTAGCTATTACTCCCATTTTACAGTTGAGGAAACAGAGAAATAGAGGCTAAGTGACTTGCTCAGAATCACACATTTAGCAAGTCTATGAAAGTAGATCTGAACTCAGATTTTGGCTCCAGGTCTAGGATTCAATTAGGATGGAAAATGGTTCAAATTTCATAGAGCTATAGAATTTTAGAGCAGGAAGTAAGTTTAAAAGTCATACATTTCATCTGCCCCCCCATTCCAAGAATCCCGACTATGAAATATTTAACAAATTGGCATTCATTATCTGCTTAAAAAACCTGCAGTGGAGAAGCCTCTATCTCCCGAGGTGGCCCTTTCCCCTTTAGGGTAACTGTGTCATTCAGGGAGTTTTTCCCTTGATCTCATTTCTACATACCCAACTTTTCAGCCTCCATTTGAGGGCCATCTTTGGTTTCTATTCTTCATTCCTGATTCTAGGTTCTGAAGTCAAACAAAAAAATTTAATCCCTTTTCACCATGACAGTATTTTACTGGTTTGAAGGTAGCCATCATGTCTTATCCTTCACCTCTCCCTCCTGTCTTCTCTTCTCCAGGTTAAATATCACTTTTTCCTTCTATGGTATAGATTCAAATTCCTTCATTATCCTTTCTAAAGCATGGTATCCAGAACTGAACAGATGCAATCTGACTGGGACTGAACATAGTGGGTTATTTGTGGTTATTGTTGAATCATTTCAGTTCTATCTGATTCTCTGTGAGCCCATTTGGGGTTTTCTTGGCAAAAATTCTGGAGTGGTTTGTCATTTCCTTCTCCAGATCATTTTATAGATGAGGAAGTAAAGTAAACAGGGTTAAATAACTTGTCCAGGGTCACACAGACCAAACTCCTCCTGACTCTAGAGGCAGCATTCTATGTTCGCTTCCTTTTTCTTGGACATTCTGCCTCTCAATGCAAACCAAAATTCCATTAGCTTTATTGGCAACTGAATCACTTTGCTGACATTAAGTTTTTAATTCCCTAAAATCCCCAGTTGTTCTTTTTTTTCCAAACAGCAGTCTACATTCTCCCTCTCCACTGTACATAGGAAGCCAACTTTTTTGAACCCAAGAATAAGTTTTACCTTTGTCATCATTAAATTTCAGCTTATTAGATCTAGTACAAGATCATTCGGGATCTTTTTTGGATCCTGACTGTGTCATCTAAGTTGTGATTTCTCTTTCTCTCAATCTCTCTCTCTCTCTCTCAGCTTTGCATCATCTGAAAATTTTATAAGCATGACATCTATACCTTTATGCAAAATAGTGATAAAAACATTAAAGGGAAAAAAAACACAATAAAATAAAGTCAGATCTCTGGGACTCTCTATTGTTCAATCATTAATGTCTACTCTGAGTCATCTGCTTCTGAATAAGCCATACTGAGTCAACTGGTTCTGCATACTAGAAATAATGTTTTAAAATAATAAAATAGCTCACATTTCTAGAGGTGCTGGTTGGTTCTGTTGCTCAGGTTAGTCAAACTTATTCTATATGATATGCCTTTGGATCAATTGGTGAAGGCTGTACTAGGGAATCTATCATAAAGCATACTCTTACCTATCTTCTGATATATCTTGAAAAATCTTTTCCTACTTTCTGTCAAGAATGTCATCGAGCTACCTAGATTCACAGTCTCACTGATTTTCCAAGTCTCTCATTTTCCCTTCTTTCTTTCCTCCAATCAAGTGCCATTTTTGACCTCAATTACTTCTCTTGACTCTGTCACACATAATCTCAGTTCAGTTCTTCAGCACCTCTTGCCTAGACTATTTTCAATAACCTTTAAATAGGTCACTCTATCTTAGGTCTCTTCCCTATTCAAATTATCCTCTGTGTGGTTGCTAAAGCACAGCTTTGACCATGTCACTCTGATAGTAAAATCTATTGATTCCCTGGTACATTTGTGATCAAATACAGAATCCTCTGCCTAGTACTTAAAACCTTTCATTATCTGCTTCCAACCTACCTTTCCAGGCTTATTATACCTTATTCCCTTTCACATACTGTATGTTCCAGCTAAACTATTCTTGCACCATTCTTTCATTTCCCCCTTTAAACATTTGCAATGGCTGACATACGTTTGCGATTCATTAATTCTTCAATGTTACCTCTTAGACTCCCAAAGTTCCCTTCCAATTCAACTCAAATGCCTGCTAAATAGGTTTTCTATTTTGACTTCTCTCTCCCTCCAGTAATAGTCCTTTCTACCTCAAATTTTCTTATATTTCCTGTGTATATGTGTATATTTACTATATACACACATGCATATCTCCATTGTCTCCACTGGTAGAATGTAAACTCATTGAGGGGAATTTTTTTGTCTTTATATTTCTAATGTTTAAAGTAGTAACTTCATATAGTAATTACTTGAGGCCTTATTGTTTAAATGATAATATAAAGTATGAACCAAGGAATTTCAACAATTTTGTCTTTTATTATAGCAGACATCCCAATGCTCATGGATTTTAAAGGCAATACTTTGTTTTTGAATATTCAGAGACTGCACAATGATTCATTTTTTTTCCCCTACAAAGTATGTTCCTTTTCCTTTATGAGAAAGACCTACCTTGTTTAAGAATTCCAATTTGGGGTACATCAGGAAAAGTTTTTAAAACATACTCTTCTACTCACTTCTTATCCCTTCCTCCTTTTCAGATTCTCCAAGATCCAAATAATATGCCATCTCTTCCATGAAGCCCTTTGCCTACTTCTAATCAACACTGACCTAACACTCTCTTTTCTGAGCTCCTCTTACATTCATCATTTGTACTTCACAGTTAGAACTTGTTCTCTGATCAGTTCACACCTGTTAATCTTACCTCCTCAGCTCTTTAAGCAAGATTCTTGGGGGTTAGGAATCATGCCTTTTGCTTTGGGGCATTACAGCAAAGTCCTGGACACATTGCAGGTACTTAGTCAATTGTAGATTGATTCATTGATGTCCTTCCTTAAGCAAATTACTGAGTGTGAAAGGAATTCTAAATGAACCAAAATGTAATACCATACTGAACTTGACTTGAGTACCATTATTGACTTCTGCTCCTCAGCCTGGTTGAAATGAGGTACATATTTCTAAGGTTGTCCAAGTGAGGACAAAAGAATAAATCTAAATCCATTTAAATTCACTTCTCCATGAAGAAGTGATAGATGGTTCCCCAACTAAAACCAGAGACCTCCTGTGATCTTTTATTTGCTACTTCATTTTTTTTTAAAAATGGAGAATGTATTGAGTATCTTTTAACTGTTTACCAGCAGAAGGGCAAAGATCAGATTACCAGTTCTGAGTGATTCATCTTTTCTTCCAAATTAAAGCCATGTGTACACAAGGTCCTATGTACACATTAGTTCTTTCTTTTTTAAATCCATTCAGTGAATGCAGGCATTGGAGAGAAAGGACAAAGACCTAGAAGAAAGAGTCACAGAGTTGTTAGATGCAGAGCATTTTCTAGGATTGTGGAATGAGCCCCATTACTGGCTTCAGATTACAATTAAATATTTCCACAAATAAAATGCCACCTGATTTCTCTATTCATGTATAGTCAGTGGAATTTTT
Organism: Macrotis lagotis; assembly: GCF_037893015.1. Classification (NCBI taxonomy): domain Eukaryota; kingdom Metazoa; phylum Chordata; class Mammalia; order Peramelemorphia; family Peramelidae; genus Macrotis; species Macrotis lagotis. Next base: position 116,295,262 of record NC_133665.1, read on the forward strand.
CTCAGGTCTTGGAAAATGTTTACACTTTGTAAAAGTCTTGACCATTAATTTATCCTTGAAAATATTTATGGGCTAAGTAGAGAGACAATGAAATCTTTAATGGATAAAACATTTGGAAAATGAGTTCAAAACTGTGACTAAATACAACATACCAATATTAGTAAAAGAGACTGGATCTGTATAATGTGCAGGATTGGCAAGAGAGAAATTCAGAATGAAGAAACTTCATCCACCAATACATCCACAATATAGCCAATTGGGTGTCAGAACAAAATCTGAACTCTGGTCTTCCTCACTCTGAAGCTGGCTCCAATTATTATTCTTATTATTAATTTGGGACCTAGATAAGAAGAGAACTATATTACTTTCCCAAATGAAACCCAGAACCAAGATCTGGAAATGGCTTCAGCAAGCTTTTTGGTCCATCTGAAATGAAACAATGCCATAGCATGCAGAAATATAAATTATTTTTAAATAGATGCTTGGTTACGACTTAAAAATGAAAACAGAACCTATAAACAGTTTCTCCCTGAGTTCTACAGTGATTTTCACACTGGATTTTATTGTTCCAAGGACTTGAGTGTATTAATCAAAGAAAGAAGAATACTAACACTTTCAGATGTCTGAACTCCATTTTGAAAAAGAAGCCTAATGAGTTAAGGAGCAAGAGGCACTGAAAGAGAATATTAAAAATGGGGTAGAGGAAGTAAATTAGTCCATTGGCAATGTAGCCTGACAATGGATCCTTCACAGCTGGGAGGCTCTGAGGGAAGAGAATTTAATTAAATATTTGACATGATAGAATAAAGTGAAAGACAGGGAGAGAAGGGATTGCTGTGTTTCACAGGGCATAGAAGAAATAGCCTGTGGGAACACAATTCTCCAAGTAAGAGGGAACAAACAGGGCAGAGGCAAATGTTCTGAACTCTGGATTTTTAATGAGGATAAGCCATGCTTTGCTAAAGCTGAAACTACAGTATGTAGCATCATCTTCAGTGGTATGTATAATACTTCTTGGGCAGCTAGGGGTGCAGCAGATAAGAGTGCAAGGTCTAGGGTCAAGAAGACTCATCTTTTTAAGTTCAAATCTGGTCTCAGACATTTATTAGCTGTGTAATAATGGGCAAATCATTTAACCTTATTTGCTTCAGTTCCTCATCTGTAAAATGAGCTGGAGATGGAAATAGCAGACCATTCCAGTTTCTTGGCAAAGAAAATTCTAGGTCACAGAGTCAAACACAAATGAAAAATGCCTGACCAACAACAACATCAATCTTATAGAGCTAACTCTTCTAAACTACCTAGCCTCACCAAAAACAACCCTCACACCAGAGCAGATCAAAGTTCCCATCACACTTGAAACTAGTTTAATACCCTAGTAAAGTCACTTGACATTGCTTTTCCCCATAAAATGGGAATAATACTTATAGTGCCTACCTCATAGAGTTGTAAAAATAATATGAGCTAATGTATGTAAAATGTTGCATATGTGTCAGTTATTATGGTTACCTGACAGAAGTAGAGTAGAAATACATGCAAACCCGTCATGCTTGTCTACGGATCCATCTGTAAATGCAAGGCATTCTGATACATAAAGTACTGGGCAGAAAACCTTGAATCGATCAATTGATGAAGTAAGTCGATTGTACTTGCAGGGAACTTGGTCATCTAGATTTTTCTTAGCAGGAGTTGGAAACCATAATGCAAAGAACTGCAAACCATTTATAAAGTTAGTGACTGAGGATAATGTGCTGGAGTTGGAATCAGGAAAACTTGAATTCAAATCCTTTCTTAGATATTATTTGTGTGAATCTGGGAATGTCAAGTAATCTCTCCTGGCTTTTTTTAAATATTTTTTTTTAGGTTTTTTGCAAGGCATATGGGGTTAAGTGGCTTGCCCAAGGCCACACAGCTAGGTAATTATTAAGTGTCTGAGACCGGATTTGAACCCAGGTACTCCTGACTCCAGGGCCAGTGCTTTATCCACTGTGCCACCTAGCCACCCCACCTGGCTTTTTTTAAATTTCAAAATGGAAATACTAAGAGCATTATGAAGCTATTTAAAGTTTTAAAATACTCACTTTCATTAAGTGCATCCAAAGAGTATCTTTAGGGAAGTTTATATTTGTGCCCATGGTTTCTTGTGGATATCAAAAATAATAAAAAAAAAAACCTCAAAGAAATGTTGAGAAAGCGAAGTTATTTTGGATATATCACACCAGTAATGAAGGGGAAATAATGATTTATATCAGTCTAACAGAGCACAATCCTCCTCCTCCTCCTCCTCCTGGGATAAGGATTATATTTTAAAAGCACAAATTAAGTAACCCACTGGGCTCTGGGTTCTTGTTACTGCATTTTTTTACTTTTTTATTGATACTTTTTGTCTTCACATTCCATTTCATTTTCAAATATATTCCTCTATCATTCCATCCCAATGGAGCTATTTCCTGTAATGAAAATTTTTAAAGGGGAAAAAAAAAACGCTTAGTAAAATAAGTTGACACATTGACTGGGTATGACAAACAGAATATTCAGCCCTCTACTCCAGTGAAAGAAGAGAGAAGCACCTCAATTCTCCTGGGTCAAGCTTTACCATTATAAACATATTATATTTAATTCATTTTATTACCTTTTTTTTCTTTTGTAGTCATTGTCACTTTGTTTCTAGTCCTGTCTTACCAAATAATGTACTACTATGAGTATTTATGGGATCCTTCTTTCTGTCCACCTCACTGGAATATATACTTAGGAGGAGTAGAATTTCTGAATTAAAGACTAGGAATATTTTCATAACTTTTTTGCATTATTATAAATTATGCTCCAAAATGATTAGACCAATTCACTGCTCCACCAAAAATAGGTGCCTATTTTCACACAGGCCATCAGTTACTGACTATTTCCATGTTTCATTATCTTGAGCTTAGGGTCAAACATCAGAATGTTTTTTATCTGTCTCTTATTAGTGATTAGAGTAATCTTTCAGACAATAAGTTTTTAATTCTTTTGAGAACTATTTGTTCATATTCTTCTACCACTTATTTTCTCATGTATCTCCAATTGCCTATTATATTTCTTTTTTTCTTAGGTTTGTTTTTTTTTTTTTTGCAAGGCAAATCGGGTTAAGTGGCTTGCCCAAGGCCACACAGCTAGGTAATTATTAAGTGTCTGCTGACTCCAGGGCCGGTGCTTTATCCATTGCACCATCTAGCCGCCCCTGTAATATTTCTTAAACTAGATATCCTGTGGACATCTTAAACCCAACATATCCACAACAGAATTATCATTTTTCTTTCAAATCCTCTCCTTTTTCTAAATTCCCCTATTACCATTTGGGGCCCCATCACTAAATCCTTGACTCCTTATTCTCACTTAGATTCATATGCAGTCTTTTTGCATTTGCCATTTCTGTCTTTGCAACATCTTTTATTTTTGCACTCTTCTTTCCTTTGACACAGTCATCATGCTTGGGCAAGTCTTCATCACTTCACACCTGGACAAGATGCCCCTGGTTTACCTTCCTTCATTAAGTAACTCTCCTCCAGCTCATCTTCCCTAATGCTGTCAAAGTGATTCTTAAACATAGGTTTTGACCATGTCATTGTCCTACTCAAGAAACTCTACTGGCTCCCTATTACCCCCAGGATAATTTATAAAAGACTTTGCTTGGTTTTTAAATTCACAGCCTAGTCCCTCCCTACCTCTTCAGTCTTCTCACCTGTCCCCCCTTTCCCTACTTTGCAATCCAGCAACTCCTATCTTCTTGTTTTCCTCACACAATGAACTCTACTTTCAGTTCAGCCTTTTCACATTTCCCATGCCTGGAATGCTTTTCTTTGTTTCCTGGTTTTTCTGGCTTCTTTTGAATCTCATTAAACTCTTACTTTCCCCGAGAGACCTTTTCTAGTATTCTAAATGCGAATACTGCCTGTCCCAGTCTCCAGTTTATATATCTTAAATGTGCATAATTATTTCCTCCTTAGAATATAAATCATTTGAAGACAGGGAGTGTATTTTTGCCTTTCTTTGTTTCCCCAGTACTTAGCAAAATTATCTGTCACATAATGTGCTCTTAATAAATGCTTGTTAGCTTGATGACTTATCCATTTATATCTTGACCATCAATACATCCAGATAATTCTTTAATGGGAATGTACTGCTCTAAGCTCTACAGTCAAGACTTTACTCCACTCCCACTAAATGTCAGTTCCATAAAAAAATACTCCTAGCAAATAACAAATAAAACCAATTTACTTAGTAGGATAGCAAAACCAAAATCAGGGAGGGCATATATGTGAGAATATGAGTGAATGAACTCTTCAACTGGGAACAATTGAGAGAGTCCTTGCTCTCACCTAAGGGAAAATTCCCTGAAGTGGAGGAACCTGAAGATAAGGACATTATCAAGTTGCCAGCTCCTCTACATGTTAGCAACTTTCCTTTTTTGCTCTCCCTTTAAAGTCTTCTCTGTGAAAAGAATCTGGAAACTGGAAGCCAGAAGACTAGAACTCTCTGTTCTCAAGTTCCGGTAGCTCATTCAGTCACAGGTCAAAACATAATCAAACTCTACCAATGAGGAAGGTACTGTGCAGATAGTCTTTGAGCCAAGGGTTACATGCATTTGATTCTGGAGATAATAGAAAGCCACTGGAGCATGCTGAGGAGAGTAGGGTTTATGCTTCTTCCCCAACACACTCACCTCACATATGTACCCAAGACATGGTCAGATGGACTCTTTAGAAACTGGCAGCTAAGTGGAGGTTATATTATTGGAATGGGGAGAGATTTGTGGTGGGAAGACCTACTAGAAAACTATTGCAATAGGTCAGACAAGAAATAATAAAGGAACTGAACTAGATTGTGAATGTATTATTGGAGTAAAAAGAAGATACTTGAGAGATTTTGTAAAAGTAAAAATATTAAGATTTTAAAATAGATTAGATATGTGGGAGGAGTTTGAATGAGAAATCTAGTATGATGCTGAGGTTGTAAGCTTGGGTAACTGGGAGGATTGTGGCAAACTGACAGAAATTATTATTTCTTTCTTATTTTAATAACCAACTATTAATATTGGGGAGATTCAGAATTTTTTCCCTTCCTATTTCCTCATTCTCTACTAGGTCAAATCAGCCTCTGAAGAATTTTGCTAACAATGAAATTGGATTTTAACATTTTCCTCAATCTTGTTCAGACTAGGGAAGTTGTTGATTAAAAAGGATTTAATGTGAGTGAATTCTAGAGCTCAATGTGTTCTGTTCAGATGGGGGGGGTGTTCTAGATTCTCTGACTAGATTAGCCAAGGTTGAGGGTGGTCTGGGAGTAAGAATGACATAGTCATAGACATGTCCCCCATCCCTGATTAGAATAGATGCTCCTGTCATTATAATATTCATTCTTTCATTAAATTTCAACAATCAAAGTTGATTGATATCTTCCAGGAACAGCCACTCTTCCAAGTGTCAATAGACCTCCAGGCTCCAAATTTGGTTCTCAAGAGATGGCCAAAGAATAATCTTTTTATTAATTATTCACTAGCCATAATTAATAAAATGACTAACGAAAAAGAAATTCGATCTTTTCAACCTTTTATATATCATAAAATCAGTAGTGATGGAGAAGTTAAGAAAGGGGGAAGAGTATGGAGAGAAAGATAATGAATTCTATTTTAGAAAGGTTGAGTCTGAGATAAAACTTAACAATAATAAATATTCAGCCTAACCTAATCCAATTGTATCATATACTATCAAATGTAATAAAACAAAAATCATAATCTGGATGAAATCCCTCACTGACAAGTTAGGCACCAGGGACAACCTGGTGCACAGAGGTGGGAGAATATGAGATAAAACTGAGTCTATAGTCCAATCTGAGAGAAATATAAAGTGTGTGAAGGAGAACAATCTGATACAAGACTGGAAAAGTGTTTGAGAGCCAGTTTTCAAAGGGTTTTAAATCTAAAACTTATTTTATTCTGGAGGTAATGGGGAACCAACAATAGTTTTGAGGTAGAAAAATAGGCAAGTCAAATTTCCAGATACACTACGCCAAGTGTTTTGTGACTATAAACTACTATTATTATCATCATCATGATTACTTTCAGAATTTATTCTCTAGCATCACATGCCAAAAAAACCAGATTAGAACAAAGGTTCTACAGACTCCAAAGCAAATTATAAATTTAAACCATTCCCAGCCTATAACATAAGGGCAAAACTATACAGTAGGCAACTTTATCTGAAGAATTAACCATATCATAATTTGTCAACACTAGTTATCAAATTTTTAAAAACCTTTATTTCTGAAATCATTTATATGAAAAGTGACTCTGTAAAGCAAATTGTTCTTTTTATTCTAAGGGGGGGAATCCATAAAAGTCATCAAAATTGGAGCTTTGATTCAATTAAGCAATTCAGGTAATCAAAAATTAAGATGAAAAATATGGCATGATGTTCAACTTCCTGTCAAAGGTTCCTCTATAGTTATCATTTCTGGAACAAGGCAAAGCAAGCTATAAAGAATTGGATTGCTTTTGGTAGCAGGTGTCTTGCCAAGGATAGACTGAATCAGACAAGTAATGCCGTAAGCATGTTGAATGACACAGAGAACATAGATTACATTATATGCTTACTTTATGTTGACTAAGACTGAATCATCTCAAGTGCAGGTTGACTCATTTTCCTTTTAATTTTTTTTTTGTCGGGAATTTATTGCTTTTTGGAACACTGAGCAGGCTGGCAAAGCTTATTTAATGCAAATGTTTTGTTCTTTCCTCTGAGGCAAGAGACTTGTCCTCAGGATGGAATACCCAGAAACAAAGGGTTCTTGCTTGAGGCAAAGGTCAATATTACCTTAGAGTCACTGACCAGAGTCAGTTGTTGCCAGTCCCTTCTTGTAACTACATAGAAAGTTGCACAAGATGAGCAGCAATGAGAGATTATGATGGGTAACCTCAGAAATCCAAGGGACTGTTAAATTTTCTATTGAGGCATTTGGTTTTATCTAGAGACAGGGACTGGACCTGTGATGTTATGATATAAGGGAATTTCTCCTAGCAGTGTAGATCAGCACCTTCCCTTCAATTTAGAATTTGAGTAGACACAAGAACTTGGGCTTTAAGTAACTTGCCCAAAGTCATACAGCCAAAGTGTTTCACAGATCACAGATCTTTCTGGATTCAAAATCCGCTCTCCATCCTCTCTACAGACTGCCATGTGATTCAGTCTAACTTTGACCTCTTAACTTCCTACTAATAATACCTCTGCCTTCCCTTCAAGTGCAGTAAGCCTGAAAAAATGAATGAAAGATTTTTAAGCATTTACTATGTACAAACAAAATAAATCAAACAGCTAAAGAAAGTCCCTGGTCACAAGGAATTTAAATTCTAATAAGAGGAGGCAATAAATAGGAGACTGGTAGCCACAAAGGGATACTCTGATTTGGAAAGTCACAAGGTTTGAAAGAAGTAATAAATTGGTACACCTCTGTTCTTTACCCTCACCTTGACTTTCAATCCCTTTTCCCTTCAGTTTTTTCCCCAGGTTATTAGGTAAATTCTTTTACTTTTTCTATCTCAGTCACTTGGTTCAACTTCACATTTCCCTGTACACTCAAGTCCTTCACTCCCTTGTCCTTTTGCTAACTATGCCTTGCCAAATCCTATTACTATTACTCCCATCACCTGCCATTTGCTGTTGAATAGAAATGGAGAAAATCATGAAATTGTGGTGACTAGATCCATTATAAATCTATGTTACATAATTCTAAATGGACCCTGCTCCTACAATGTAATTCTTTTACCTCTCCATAATTAATTCATTATACTATTCATCTCAGTAGTGCTTTCAAATATTGACTCCCTCCTCATATCTTCCATAATCTGCTTTCCCCCCCAACCTCTCGGCTAAGGTCCTCACACATCCAATTTTTCACAAAAAAAGAGACTTAATCAAGAGCATTCTCTTCTTCATGTCTAATTTCACAGACTTCCCCCACTATCTTCTCCTTCACCTAAGTCTCATACAGAGATAGTTCTATTGCCAAATGATACCATCTCTATGTTCCCTTGATACATTCCATTCTAGCCTTGACACCATATCTATTCATTTCTAGCAGATTATCTACTCTATCATCCTCCCTCTCTCTCTCTCATCTTCATTGATTCCCTTTCTACTGACTCCTTCTCTGCTACCTACAAACATGCCCGTACCTCCTCCATTAGAATGTGAGCTCCTAGAAAACAGGATTCCTTCCTTTTATTTGTAACCCCAGCATTTAAGACTGTGCCCACACTTCAGGCATAGTTAAGGACTTAATAAATGTTTATTGGCCAACTAACTCCTTCCAGGAATAATGGTAGACAGGTTTCTATATAAATATATAACTAGAGATATCCAGGGAATAAGGAGTGAAGTAAAACCTACTTGTGAATTTTACAAAAAGAGTGGACCAGGTGAGGCAGTCACCAACCAATACAGCAAGGTCCCAGGGTAGAATTTCTAGAGATTATAAAAGTAAGAATTTTAGCAGGAAATGTTTGGAAGAAACAAATGTAGCCTAGAATCTTTCAGTCCCCAGAGATATTTAATACTGCATCAGGTGAAGGGTGGGGTGCTTTGGGGAAGTTTACACTACTCTCAGTCTCCAACCTCACCATTCTGTCTTCTTCAGTTAGGATTATAGTTTTAGACCTGGAAGCGACCTCAGGCATCTCTTAGGACAATGTCTTCCTTTTAAAGATGAATGTTTAAAAAAGGGCAAGGATGAGGAGGAAGAAGAAGAGGAGGAAGAGGATGTTAATGATGGAGACAAAACCTTATGAAATGTAGCTGGAATATATTTGGAATATATTTGTCCCACTGTCATTGGAGTCAATTCAATTTAATGTCATTATTAAGTACTTACTATGTCTAAGACCCAGTACTGAGTATCTGGTGCCATAAAGACCAAACAAATAGCCAAAAGGTGGGCTCCCTGTTCTGGTTGAGCTTACATTCTGCTGGAGAGGAATAACATAGCTAAATAAATAAATAAATAGGGTAGCTAGGTGATATACTGGATAGAGTGTTGGTCCTGGAGTAAGGAAGACTCATAATCATTCTTATTACCATTCAAATCTGGCCTCAGATATTTATTAGCTTTGTAACCCCAGGCCAGTCATTCATTCCTATTTGTCTCCTCTGTAAAATAATGCAGAGAAGTTAAAAGGCAAACCATTCCAGTATCTTTGCCAAAAAAATACCACATGGGGTTATGAAGAGTCAGATATGACTGAAAAAATGATGGAACAATGACTGAACAATAACAAAAGCTACAGAAATACAGAGTGATTTGAGGAGGAAGACCTTGCAACTGTAGGGATCAGAAAAGGACCCTTGTAAGAAGTAGTATTTGAGCTGCATTTTGCAAGGAGTCTTATAAGCAGAGACAAAAGTGAGAAGGGAGAACATGGAGGAATAGAGCATAGTTTTTGCAAAGACCCAGAGTTAGGAGACAGAATGAAACTATGAGAAGTAGCCATAAAACCAGTTCATTTGGAACACTGAGACTATAGAGAAGTTAGGTAACATATAATTAGCTGGCTAGAAAGGGAAGCTGAAGCCACAAATCCCCTATCTTTAGGGGCCAAGATTTCCCAAAACTTAACTCACAACATAAGTCCAGAGCTAAAGACCTCCTTCAGGGCAGATGGCCAATACTCTAAACCCCCCAAACCATGGCTATTTCTCATAACTGTGAACATTAATAAGTACCTGTCTGGATGAGGTACTGTGTTGGCCTAGGAATACTAAGATTAAAAATGGCAAATTCCCTGCCGTCATTTATACACAAGTATAAAACAAAGTAGGAAATGATTTGGGCCACAGAAGAAACAAAAAAGAGCTCAAGGATAATTTGAAGAGACTTGAAATGTGCCTACCTTCCTCTCGTATCAAAATGATAGGAAATATTCTTCAGCTTTTTGGTTAAATCCAATTCAGAGTGGTTATATAGTACATGATAAAAACCCATTATTTTAGGCTTTAAACTTTTTACCTTTCTGCCATTTTTGGCATTTTCCTTTAAAAGAATTTATTGCTTTGGATTTTTAAAACATTCAGTAGAATGTAGATGGTATGAAGAAATGATTCAAGTTTCTTTTAAAGTTTATTATATTAAAAATCTATATTTTAGGGGGGCAGACAGTTTGGAACTCTATAGCTATGATGAATAAATGAAAAATACTGTAGGAAAAAATATATCTACATATACAGATACATGTATATATTTTTGCAATTATATTTACAATTATAAATATGAGGACTCTCCAGCATTAGAAATATGCTGCCTCTTACTTGCCCATCATGTGTCTCTCCATTGCCAATGAGAATGGGTTAAAAAACAAGAGTGAACTCAAGACAGAAATATTTCAGAGTAAGCCTGCTTGGTTCTGGGGTTTTCAATTAGAAAACAATCTCTGAGCCAAACTCCTACTTTCTGGACAAAAGGAGGCCAGAGAAACAGCAGGTGCTCAAACACTGAGAAAGGTGAGAGCTATTATTATTGAAATGAAGTATTCCATAACCAACCACATCAAAGGCTTCCCAATCAGGTGTGCCTGCTGCATTCAGCATTGTCTTTTGTGTAAGTCAAAAGGGTCATTTCAAAAACCTGCACTGTTGCAAGTACTGGTTCAACAATGAAAACCTGGTTTTAATTTCAAAAGAAAATCCAAAAGAGAGAAATGTTCAAACATTTCACCAAATGTGAACTGACTGCAGCTCTAGAAATGACATAGTCTTGTCAATTCTGAATTGTATACAAACTGTTTTAAATTCCTAGAAATATCACTTTTCAGAATTAATTCAGAGAGTGGTGAGATGGAGGGGGAAGGATGGGGAAGGGCCTTCAATGCCAGACTACGAACTTGGTATGTTATCTTCTATTGGGGAGCAATTGAAAGGTTTTGGGCAAAGGAAATACATCAATTCAGTTAGATAATGTGTCTAAAGCTCTTTGAAAAGCTTATACACCTGAACATCTTCTATTTCATGTATTGCTTTTATACAGATTGACAGTGGGGATTCATTTATTTTTTGAAGAGGACATGGAGATAAACTGGCTGCACATTCCTCTATCTATCTGAATTCTGAGGGCAAGATTCAGAAGCAAAATTAATGCATACAAATACTGCCAATATTTATAAATATTTCATAAGAATGACAAAATAGGCACCTGGGACTATAGTTATTGATAATTTCTGACTATTAGCAACATACTATTTTCTCCCATTGCTTTAGTATTTTTTCCTAACATGAGATATCTTATGCTTTCATGAGATATTGTAATGCTTTCAAAATTATTTTTCTTCCATCTCTGATTCATCATGTGGGAAAAACACAATGCTTATTGAAAATTTCAGAACATAGTGTGGAAGAAATGTGTAAAACCTGTGTGATGTGAGTTTGGGGAAAACAGCTCCCCAGAAATAATAGTCTTAGAAGTCAAATAAATGCAGCCTAGAAGTTTTTGTAAATAGAGACAGGACTCAGTCTGTATCCTACTCTGATTCTGTTTTAAAAGAAGGCCCACTTTATCTTAGCCTTCTGTTTCCCACTGCCCTCACTGAGATGACTGAATGATATCAACTCCCTGAAAACAATCCCTTCCAGAGCTGACCTGATCTGGGGAAACACTAAGTTTTCTCTACAGTTAAAATATTCTCCCCCCCCCAAATCATTTGATAATTTGTGTCAAATCAACCTCCCAAATGAGGAAAGTGATTGAACAGTTTCACCTTTCAATTGGTGACCATCTCCTCTAAACTGTCCTCGATCCTGGCAGGTTGTATTCTCAATCATCCCCAACTCTTGGCCCCTTCAGTACCACCTTCAGACATGTCTCTCCAGCCTTGTAAAACCTCCTCCAACAATCTCTTAATGATCTAGGCTTCCTTTTAATTTACTGATATACAGACCTAGGTAAGAGGAATTACTCCCCAGAATAATCTTGGCATTTCTGGACTGAGAAATTCCTCAGAACATCTCTCTTTGGGCAAGTACTGCAGATGAACATGTGTTGGTTCCCTAATTGAATAAAAGAAATGAATGCTTTGAATTTCACTTGAGAAACCAAGCAGTGCCAATGATAACACTAAGATCTCCAGTACATACAACATCATACATAAGATACCCATCATACAACACAAATATGCTACTGATTGAGATATCACTATCTCTGAAGAATCAAAATTTCATATGATCCAATGAGCAATGGAGAGACATAATAGGCATAAGTAAGAGGCAGCATATTTCTAATGCTGAAAAGCTGAATGTGGGACCTCATTGAGGAAATTCATGATTCAAAAGGAAGATGGGCTGGACATGGAATGAAGGGGAAATACACACACACACACACACACACACACACACACACACACACACACACACACACACACACATATATATATATATATATATGAACAGAATGGCTAGTGGTTCCCATGGCAAGCATATGAAAAATCCCCTTCATCCTAAAATCTCTTCATGTCACATTTTCAATGTCCTGAAGTTGATAAAAAAAAAAAAACCCTTTCTTTGTCTTTTAGATTCTATATTCTGGATTAACTCCTTTATTTTAGGTTGTTCTCTAATGTTTTAGGTCATGAGAAATTTACTTGTTTTTTACTCCCCACTGCTACTTCCAATTCTTCCCTAGATCACTCTCACTTTGAAACTTTTGCTCTCTTGAGGTTCACCTGAATCCATCAGTCCCACAAAACCCAGATCATTGTAGCTAAAGTAGAAATGCTTACAGATCACTCTCTTCTTTTTCAAGACAGAAGAGATTATTTTGTTTATATGTGGGTTCATTTTATAAAACCATTGGTAAAATATTGTTCAGCAAATATTTATTGAATAAGCACATTTTATACTAGAAAACATAAACATAAAAACCTTTCCTCTTTGCTTCAAATTTTGTATTTTCCAAGTCTGATAAAATGCCCCCCTTCTACTTTTTGATGTTTAGAGTTGGAAAATTGCTCAGGTTATTAAGAGAGGAGAACTTAACTGACTTGCCTAGGGTCATATATCCAGTTCATATCAGAGACAGGCCTTGAATCTAGATATTCATGGCTCCTGGAGCATCAGGCAGGTATAAACTGCATGTTGGATGGGGTTGGCCATAAGTTATATATGTTCTACTTTTATGTTGTATCATATTTTTATAATTAAAATAAGTATATTCCTATATAAGTAACATTTTATATCATATGATCATAAGAAACTTCTACCAGAAGAGTCTGCATATAGAATGAAAGATTTTTATATTAGCTAGTTATCTTGACCAAAATTATCTACTTGCACCAGAATACTAGAACTAATTTTATCAAGATTTCTAAATGCAGGAAATTGCAAATCTTTAGTCTTCAACCATCTCATATTAATTTGCATGCATTCTACATGTTAATATTGTTGAGATAGCTTACATTTCACAAAGATGACCTTGAGATTTTGACAGACTTTCTACTTATAGAATTCTAAATTGAATCAGCAATTTTCCCCTAAGAGTTTACAACTTATATATTTGTGTCTTGAAAATTGAGAACTTGTCTATCAGGTGAGATTTGAAGCACAAAAGAGTGTCTTCCATGTGATAAAGATATCCTTATATCTTTAGCTTAGTAACAATTTTTTCATAAAGCTTGGTATTGAGCATTTAAGGATAATGGGGATGCTTTAGTTGATTTTACATCTGCCAGGGGAGCTTGACTCAGAAGCATCAAGTATATTCTTCCTCAAACAATTCATTATACTCAAATTTAGTACAACCCAATGAGAATGGTGAACCTAACCTCAGGATTTTGTCTGCTCAGAAAGGTTTCTTCTGATTTACCAAGTACTTCTGAATGATGGCTAAATAGTTACTTTTCAATTTCATTAACTTTCTGTTTATGAGAGGGAAAAAGAGAGGGAGAGGAAAAGAAAAGGGATATAGAAAGAGGAAGGTAAAAGAGTGGCTTTTCCAGTGTTTGTCATGGTAAGCTAGTTGAGAAAAGTCTAAACCATAGATTCTCATGGCCCAGAATTGAGAATGGAGAAGTAGAGAGCACTGAAAAATCAAGGCCAACATCAGTCAGAAGAAAGTTAGTCAGAAGGGAAGTAAGAAGAGTAGGAATAAATGTCCTATGACCTGCTTACGAGAAGCAAGATTAATTTTAAGTACCTTTATACTTATTCAAAATATATGTTTTGACCTACCATTGTAGGTCTTTCTATCCTCTCTTTTATTCTCCTGTGATATTTCACAATAAATCATTAAAATGATGTTATCAGGGAACAGAAAATAAATGAGAATGCAGAAACCCCCTTCAATGATTCTTCATGCAACAATAAGTCTTTAAGGAATCTAAGAAAACTAAAGGGGCAGCTATGAAACCTAAAGGATCCAGAAAACTGATATTTAATGTGTGTGTGTGTGTGTGTGTGTGTGTGTGTGTTTGTCTGTGTGTGTGTATGTTTGTGTAAATGTGTGTGTGTTTAAGGCAGCTTTATGGCCTAGGAAGACTTTTTTCCTTATTGCACTGCACTCCCCATATCTTGTTACTCAACCAGTTGATTCTTCTTTCTAAAAGACTCTTGAAGAGGTTTTTGTCATTGACATTTTCATAGTAATTTCAAATTTGCTAAGCATTTTGTACACATTTTAAAATTTATGTGAACAAAGATCTGATTGTTTCATGCTTAGATAAATACAAAAGCTTTCTTCTTAGACTTTCTTTTTCTCCCTCTACTCTAGCCAGAATGATTACTATTCTCAAAAGTCAGTTATTATCATGTCGCTATTCTGTTTACTTGCAACCTTTGATACTATTAATCACCCTTTTCTGGATATTCTGTTCTCTGTTTTTATGAGAGCCCTCTTTCCTCATTCTGGCCATTTTTTTTCAGTCTCCTTTGCTGAACTGCTATCCAAGTTAACAGTGGCTATTCATAGGTATCCCCCAAGGCTCTGTCCTAGGTCCGCTTCTCTTTTCCTGTCTATATTATCTTACTTAGTAATGTCATTAAGTCCCATCAATTCAATGATCATCTCTATTTAGATAATTCCCAGATCTTTATATCCAACTCTAATCTCTCTCCTGAACTGCAAGTCTATATCATCAAATACCTCTTCAACGAGTTGAACTGGATATCCTAATATCATTTCAAACTTAACCAAGTCAAAATGGAGTTAAATAACTTTCCTTTCAAATTCCCTTCACAAATCCCCACCTTCTCTGTTATTACAAATGACACCACCATATTTCTAGGCATCAAAACTCAAAAATCTTGATGTCATTATCTACATTTCCCCTGTATTCACCTCACATATCCAATTTTTTGCCAAATCTTGTCATTTTACTTATGTAACATCTCTCAAATACATTTTAATCTGTCTACTCAAACAGATAATATTACTCTGGTAAAGTCTTAAGCACTTCTTACCTAGAATGATCACAATAACCTTCTAATTGGTCTCCCTGTTACTCCAATCCATCACTGACTCAGATGTCAGTGATCTTCCTAAAGTTTATTTTACTATGTCAACTTCCCCACCTACATCCTATTCAATAGTGTCCCTCCCTACCTTTGACTCCTAGCTTCCCTGTCTTCCTTCAAACCCAACTGCAAGAAGTTGTTCCATATGAAGAAGTATATGAAAATTAGTCAGTCAATCAGTAAGCATTTATTAAGCACCAGATACTATGTGCCAGATACCATTTTAGGCAATGGGGTTACAAAAACAAAATTCAAATAGCTCCTGCCCTCAAGAAACTTACATTGTCTTGGGGAGTACATGCATAGAGAAGTAGATAGGAAACAGAATCAAAGTAACCTGGAGGAGAAGACACTAATGGTTATAAGGGTAAGGAAGGATCTCAGGCCAAAGATGACACTCAAGTCTTGAAAATCTAGGATTTTCTAAGAAGCTGCATTCTAGGAGTGGAAGATATTTTGACCTTGCAACAAGATCCTAAAGAAGTGCAAAAGCACACAGAATTCTAAAGTGTATGAAGACCAGTTTGCTTGAACCATACATATGTATATATGGAGGGGAGAAGGGTGTTGATGTGGAGAAGGAGGTAATGTGAAATAGATAAGAAAAATGAGTTGATTGGAAGACTTCATGAAGGAAGCTGGGTTGTGCATTTGAAGGCTTTAGTGAGGATATCATGAATGAATAGGGATTTTAGGAAGGGTTCCTAGTTAAGATTTAAAGATAAGAAAATGTCAAGCATTTAGGGAATAAGAAGTCATCTAATCTGACTAGACTGTGAGAGAGAGGCAGAGTATCAGACCAGAAATATAGATTGGGGCCATATTTTAGAAGGCACTGACATTTCTACACTTTATCCTAGGAGTCAGGACTGCCTTCTAACAATTTAATCAGTTTCATTTATTCACAGAATCCCAAAATTGATACTGGCAGAACCTGAGAGGACATCTCATTCAATGCATACCTGACCAAAAATCCTCTCTACAACAACCCCAACCAATGGTCATCCAATAAAGAGTTTAAAGCCCCTTAATTAAAGAAAATCAATGCCTCTGACACAACTTATTTCAATCTGGGATCATTATCCAGGTTTTTTTTCCCTTTGTATCAAATTGCAGTGCCTTCAATTTCTTCCCATTTGCTTCCACTTTCAAACTTCTTTCTTACAATTTTGCAATAGGAAACACTTATAATCAGATTATTCACCCTGTGTCCCTTTACTACCAACTACTCTTTCTTTCTTCCTTTGGTTCCTTTGCTTGTCTGGTTTTCTCCTCTTCTTTCTATCAATCTAAATCTAACATTTCTTGTCAGACCACTGAAAAAAAACTTTCCATAAAAATCTTTCTTTATGAATTCCATCTTACTATGTCCTTTTACTTCTCTGAATCCTTTTACACTCTGTATCATATAATTACAATTTGATTCTATGTCCTACATTATTTTCTCAATTTCCTATATTTAACTCTCTATTCCTTAACTATATGTTAATCAATCCAAGTATTAATGACTTCTTTCCCTTTTTGTGTTCTCAAGGGTGATATAATAAGTATTTAACAAAAGATGGTTGATTATTTGAAATGTTATGTTAAATAATATTGAATAGAAGTCCTGTATTTAATGTCTGATACAATTTATAAAACTCATTTAAGAAAAGAGATTAAATAACAGACTCAAGCCAACTGACCAAGGTCCCTTTAGACAGCGAATCACTGTGTTTAGTAAAGAGAGTAGTAAACAATTCGAATTATGGAAAGGATGAATCAGAGGCTCACCTACGGGAAAGAGTTTTAACTAAAAAAAATAAATCAGCCTCCTAGTTTCTAAATTTTGCTTCTGTTCCAGTATCTTTTGTAGCTAACAGGCTCTGAAGGGCACAGGCATGTTGGGAAACAGAGGAGGTGGGATTTTGAGATTGGCAAATTCAAAGCATTTTGTTTAAATGAGTCACTTTTAAAACACAAAGAACAATATCATGTGGATGTAATGTTACTATTAGCTTTAGGCAGACCCCCTTTGATGAAGAAAAAAATAAGTTACAAGCATCTTCATGACCAAGGGCTAAATTTTGAAAAAATGAATCATACTTGTTAGGAAATCCACATGAATTGTCTTCCTTGATTAATATTATTTATAAGACAGTCAGATAATGCTATATACCAGAAGATGATTTAACTGGCTCCCATTTCTTAAAAATATGTCCAGGAAAGTATGAATAGATGTCTCCTTTTTCTCTGTACTCATTGTCCTGTCTCGCACTCAAGTTTTGCATTAAGGCCTCCTTGTGGCCTGGAGGTGACCCATTTGCAAAGGCTATGCCAACAAGTTGCAGGCTTTGGCAGGTTCTATCAGGTTGGAAATGTTTGGATCAGGGGCCAGGAGATGTGGTCTGAGAACCAGTTAGCTAAGTTTACAAAAGTTTATCACCAGGAGATTGGGCAGGAGGTGAAAAAATTTCTTTAAGCATAGTAATTGCTGAAGAATGTTTAAGGCACAATAGAGTTAATATTTGTGTTTGGAGAGGAGGTGATTAGACTGATGAATTTTTTTAAAATCTATCTAAGAATGAAGAATTTTCCCTTTAGCAAGAAGTAGCATTTGAAACTATTCCATTAGCTAGAACAGCATTCAAATTTAGGGCCAACCTTTTCTAAAGCAGTCGTCCCAGCACCTAAATGCTCAAAAACTATATAAAGATCACAGGATCATAGATATGGACAGCATCTGGTCCCACCTACATACTTTCTGTTTGAAGAAATTGAAGCTTAGCAAAGTTAAGTTGACTTATCCAAGGTCATACAAGAAGTAAGCATTAGCCTGCTTGTGTCAGAAGGACAAACATGTTTCTTTTCCTTCCTGGTAGTAGAGGGTGATTATGGGTTGGTTATATAAATGTGGCCTTCGAATTTTTTCTTTAATATCACTTGGTAGCAATCTCATTTTCCACTATACTGGAGCCTTCATGATTCATTAATGGAAACCAGCATCATAAGACAATATTAATGAATCCATCAAATATTTGAGTAAAAAAACAGCAAGGATTTATTGAGTATTTACTGATACTGTTTGTAACATAAGGATTTGGATGCAAGACTTGAAAACAGAAAAACATGGGTTCATTTACCACCTCCAATATGGATTTTCTGAATGTTCCCAGATAGTGCTTTGGGCAGCTCTCATAGTTAGTCCTTCTCATCCACCCCTCTGTGGTTTACGTGTGGTTTACTTGGAGATAAAACTTTGTTCAGCTCTAGTTGTTTCAATAGGAAAATTTGAAAGTCCCCTGTTTCATTGAAAATCCATCTTTTTCCCCTGAAAGAGGATGTTCAGTTTTGCTGAGTAGTTGATTATCAGTTGTAAACCAAAATCTTTTGCTTTCCAGAATATCATATTCCAAGCCCTATAAGCCCTTAATGTAGATACTACCAGATCTTGTGTAATCCTGACTATAGAACCATGATAATTGAATTGATTGTTTCTGGCAGCTTTTAGTATTTTCCCTTTGACTTGGGAGTTCTGGAGTTTGGCTATAATATTCCTGGAAGTTTTTCTTTTGGGATCTCTTTTTGGAGGTGATTGATAAATTACCTCAATTTCTATTTAAGCCTCTGTTTCTAGGGTCTCAGGGAAATTTTGCTATATTATTATTATTATTATTATTATTATTATTATCATTATTTTAGGTTTTTGCAAGACAATGGTTAAGTGGTTTGCCCAAGGCCACACAGCTAGGTAATTATTAAGTGTCTGAGACCAGATTTGAACTCAGGTACTCCTGACTCTACAGCCTATGCTCTAGCCACTGTGCCACCCAGCTGCCCCTTGCTGTATTATTTCTTGAAAAAGTCTAGGCTCTTTTCCTGGTCATGACTTTCAGGTCCAATAATTTTTAAATGATCTCTTCTGGATCTGTTTTCAAGGTCAGTTGTTTTTCCAATGAGATATTTCATATTTTCTTCTTATGGGGGGGGTTGGGGGCACATTTTTCTTTCTTCCTGGCTTATTGCAAAGTCAACCACTTCCTTTAGTTCCATTCTTCAGTTGAAGGATTTATTTTTTTTAGGTTTTTGCAAGGCAAATGGGGTTAAGTGGCTTGCCCAAGGCCACACAGCTAGGTAATTATGAAGTGTCTGAGACCGGATTTGAACCCAGGTACTCCTGACTCCAAGGCTGGTACTTTATCCACTACACCACCTAGCCACCCCCAAGGAGTTATTTTCTTCAGAGACCTTTTTATCTCCTTTTCCAGTGGGCCAGTTCTGCTTTTTAAGGCACACTTCTCCTCATTTGCCTTTTCAGTTGCTTTTTCCATTTGGCCTAAATTGTTTTTTTAACATATTATTTTCTTCAGTATTTTTTGTACTTGTTTCACCAAGTTGCTGACTTGGTTTTCATGATTTATCTACATCACTCTCATTTATTCTCCCAATTTTTCCTCAACCTCCCTTAATTGCTTTTCAAAGTCTTTTTGGAGCCTATTTATTTCTCTTGGATGTTTTGTATACAGAAACTTTGGTTTTGTCATCATTTGAGTATGTATTGTGGTCCTCCATGGGACCAAAGTAATTTTCTATGGTCAGATTCTTCTTTTTCTTTTGTTTGCTCATTTCCTCAGCCTATGACTGATTTATCACCCTTCCAAGGCTTTGGGAGATTTTGGGGAAAATCCACAAGGATCTTAATTCCTCTAAGGTCTTATGAAATGCACGAGGCTCTCCCCCAAGCCCTAGAGCTGTGAGGATAGTCCCTGCTTGGCTATGGTAATGTGGAAGCCCAAACTGTAACCTTGATCTGAGTGAGGGGAAAATAGCTGAGTCCTGCCCCTGGGAGAGCAGAGAGATTTCTACAGTCTCCCCCAACCCCCTTACCATCTATGGGCTGAGAGCTCTGGGCATGCTAGGTGGCTCTGCCAACCCCCACTGCAGGTTCTCACTGCAGGGCTGCTCTGAGGCAAAAACTACTTTCTGCACTCACTCTGGTGTGACAGAGTTCTCTCACCACCCCTTCCAGCTGTTCCTGATGATTAAACTGCCCCTTCTGCCACAAATCCAGACATCTAGTCAGGCTGTGCTATGCTGTGGCTGTGCTCACAGCAGATTTTTCCCACTCCTGTTCCCATTGGAACAAACCTATCCTGGAGATCGTCTAAGTCATTTTGGACTGGAAAATTGTATTACTCAGTCTTTCTGTGAGTTCCACCCCTCTAGATTTTGGCTACAGTCATAATTTGATGGCTTTCGGAGTTTTTTGGGGAACGAGTTTTCAGGAATTGTTGCCTTCACACCACCATCTTGGCTCCACCTGGGGCAGCTCTCTAAATTGCAGAGAAGGTGCTGATCTACATTAGTATACTCCAAGCTTCTTCAGGTTCCCTAAGTCAATGAGATCACTGGTCCTATTATGTGTAAAGGATATAATTATAGACAAGCACTGACCATACTATCAAATTTATACTCTATAGCAATCAAAAGACATGGAAACAATACTATAATGTACAATTACAGAATGAGATTATTAACCTTAGAGTTATGGGCTTGGAACTTTTGGACATAGCTGTAACACTGATGTAATTTATTACTTTAAAATGAAGCATTAACTAAGCATTAACTGAAGAGAGAGAATGACAGCAGATAGTATATCAGACTAGGAGTCAGTAAGATGTGTTTTATTCTCACTGCAGATTCTAATTGTATGACCTTGAGTGAGTCAATTAACCTCCATTGTCTCATTTTCTTCTTTCATAGGATGGGAATAATCATAATAGTACTAATTTTATAGAGATCTGGAATGAGAATCAAAAAACATGTATGTAAAGTTGTAAGTCTTAAAACGCTGTATAAAATGAGCTATTGTTGTTATGAAAGCAGACAAAAAGATTATAATTCCTACTTCTTTATTATGAAAACTGTCTCCCTGACTTTCCCTTTCAACCTTTCTACAGAATCCTAGCACAACTGAGGGGAAATTCTTTTACTCTGAATATACATTAAGCCTTAAAATTACAGTAGTACGCTTAGCTGTGAACTTTATTTCCTCTTGATCCCAAATTCCTTTCAATCCAACAAATATTTATTACACATCTGTTCAGTAGAAGACACTAGATTAGTCAATTTGGTACATAGTCAAAAAAAGTCTCTGGTCTCAAGACTTATTCTACTGGAAGATTCTATCTGTTGAGATAAGAGAGGAAATTAAATGACCAGGAAAGGCTTTGCACAGGTTGGGGTAGCACATCATGTGAGTTTTGAAGGAAGTTAAGAATTCTAAGAGGCAGAGTGAGCTCATTGAAGGCATGGCAGACAACTACTCACAAGAGTTTGTGAGTTTGGTCAGTAATTCAATCAGTTGTCTGATCAGTTTGTCTAAGTCAGAGTGCATGAAGAACAGTTATGTGAAATAAAACTGGAAAGAGAGACTAGAAGCTGATTATAAAGGGTTTTTAAATGACATGCTAGGTAGTTTATATTTTATCTATGAGGAAATGAGAGTCAATGATTGTTTTATTTTTAATAAGATGAAAGCATGGTCAGACACATGTTTTAGAAATATTAATTTTGTAGATATGCAGAAAAATAGATGAGAAGGGAGAGACTGAGAATAGATGTTACAGAGAGATATATTCAACAAGACTTGGGACTAGCTGGATATGAGATAAGGAAAAGGAAAAAAACTGTACCAAGTCAAAGAGAAAATACTCAAAGCTACCAGGAAACAAGCAATTCAACCACATGTTTCAGTGCTGAAAATTTTTTTTCTTTTGTCCCAGTACTGAATATTTTGTGCCAAACTTGTGCCAAATTAAGAATTTTACAAGGGATCAATTATAATTTCAGTTTATGTTAGTTTCTTCCTAACTTCCTAAATGAACCTAAAATAACAAAATAATAAAACTTGCAGAAAACATATATGTTTATTTCAACATAATATGCTCTAGCACCAAAAGAGTTAAAGTTACTAAACTGGGGTATTAGAAGTATGATGGCCCAACAGGAATTATAGGAAAGTTTGAAGGAAAAGGAAGTTTAAATGTTCATTTTGAACATGCAGAGTTTCTGCTGCCTTTTAGGCATGCCTTCTTGCTACCATTTTTTGGAAGGTCTCTCTCTCTTCTTCATCAGACTTCCCTTCCCTTCCCTGTGTCAGTTTATCCTAGTCTTAGACAATCAGTAATCCCTGAAATGTTCCTTCATATATTACCAAGTAAAAGTCATAGGGAATGGAAAATAAGAAATTACAGCTATTTTTTACAATTTTTTAAATTTATTTTGTTAAATATTTTCTCAATTATATGTAGAAGAAATTTTTAACATCCATTAAAAAAAAACTTGAATTCCAAATTCCTCCCACTCTTGCCTTACCCCTTCTTGAGAAGGCAAACAATTTGATATATATTATATATGATATAGATTAGACATGTGCAGTCATGAAAAATATTTTTGTTAGTCTTGTTGCAAAACACAACACAGACAAAAAGAATAAAGTAAAAAAAGGATCTTTTGATCTGGATACAGACTCCATCAGTTCTTTCTCTGGAGGTGTAGCATTTTTCGTCATAGTTCTTTATAACTGTCTTGAAATATTGAATTGCTGAGTCCTGAGCTAAGTCATTCACAGTTGATCATTGTACAATATTGTTGTCACTGTGTATAATGTTCTCCTCACTCTGATCATTTTACATTGCATCAGTTCATGTTAGTCTTTCCAGATTATTCTGATAATATCCTGCTCATCATTTCTTATAGCAAAATAATTGTTGTCTTTTAGTATGGAAGAAGATCATGGTATCAGGAAAGGGATGCCCTGACTTACCTTTAAGACTGATTAAAGTGAGGGAGCATTATGCAGACACCATTCTCACTATCTTATGAGTCCTGTGATATGACATAGTAAAATCTAGATGATTTGTGATCATTGGGAAAGCTTGGACCTTTTAGGATCGGGTCTTTCTCATATCATTGAGTCTCTTTTACACTAGGGTAAAGCTAATCCATATCTTGATCACGTAATATCAGTATAGTAATTTTATGTTGACAGACTTTCAAAAGCATGGTGAAACTAACCTGCTACTTGATGGTCTAATTTCATGGTGATACCATGTCACTGAATGGTCTATTTATTCAACTCTAATCATAATCCCCACCAAACCCAAAGACTTTGGTTTCTTGGAACCTACCTGGCAGGTCAAGGGAATAATATGGCTGTATCAATAGTTGACACCATTTATAGTCAGAAATATAATGGTATCTGATCATCTTCAAACCTCCAACTTTGTAGATTGTTCAGTCATCCTTCAACTGATAGGCATCCCCTCAATTTCCAATTCTTTGCCACCTCAAAAAGAGTTGCCATAAATATTTTTGTACATATAGGTCCTTTTCCTTTAAAAAAAATCTCTTTGGGATATAGACTTAGGAGTGTTATTACTGGATCCAAGGGTATGCATAGTTTTATAGCCCTTTGAACATAGTTCCAAATTGCTCTCCAGAATGGTTGGATTAGTTCATAATTCCACCAATGGTACATGTGTCCTGATTTTTAGAAATTCCCTCTAATATGTGTTATTTTTTTCTGTCATTTTAATCAATCTAATAGGTATGAAGGGGTACTTCAGAGTAATTTTAATTTGCACTCAGCTAATCCGTTGAGATGCAGAGCATTTTTCTGATAAGACTGAATAGTTTTGATTCTTCATCTGAAAATTGCCTGTTCATATTCTTTGATAATTTATTAGTTGGGAATTGACTTATATTATGATAAATTTGATTCAATTCTACATACACACACACACACACACACACACACACACACACACACACACACATATATATATATATATATATATGTATATATATACATATATATATATATATATATATATATTTGGGAACTGAGACTTTTATCAGAGATATTTACCGCAAATTGCTCCCCCCACCCTATTTCTTGATTTCCTTCTAATCTTGAATGCATTGATTTTGTTTACACAAAAGTATTTTTATTTAATGTAACCAAAATTATCCATTTCATATTCTATAATACTATCTCTTGTGTGGTCATAAATTATTCCTAATTTGCTTAGAGTTCACTCTTTATATTTAAATCAAACACATTTGAACCATAGCTTAATATACAGTGTATAAGATGTTGATCTACAACTAATTTCTGCCAAATTTTTGTCAAATAGGGAATTCTTGTGTCCAAGACTTAGATCTTTGGATTTTTTGGATTACTACATTACTATTGTGTACCTAATCTGTTCTATTGATTCACCACCCTATTTCTTAGTCAGTACCATATTATTTTGAAGTTGTGCTGTTTGAGATCTGGCTACATATCTTCGCATTTTTTTTTCATAGATTCCTTTCATATTCTTGATCTTGATTTTTTTATTTTTACTTTTTTAGCTCTATAATATATTTTTTGGTAGTTTGATTGATATGACACTCAATAAGTAAAGTAATTTGATAGAACTGTAATTTTTATTATATTGACTCAGCCTACCCATGAGCATTAGAATTGCTCCAGTTGTTTAGATCTGAGTGAAAACTATTTTGTATTTGTGTTCATATAGTTCCTGGGTTTGTCTTGGAAGGTAGACTCTCAAGTATTTTTATATTGTCTGTAGTTATTTTAAATGGAATTTTTCTTTTTTATTTTTTCTTATGGAAATGCTAATGATTTATTGGGATTATTTTGTATCCTGCAATTTTGCTGAAATTATTAATTGTTCCAACCAGTTGATTCTCTAGGATTGTCAAAGTATAGCATCTTGTCATCTGCAAAGAGAACTAGTTTTATTTCTTCATTGTTTATTCTAATTCCTTCAATTTCTTTTTTGCTTATTGCTATAGCTAGTATTTCTAGTATAATATTAATATTCCTTCTTCATCCTGATTTTATTAGGAAGGTTCTTAGGACTATATTATTAAATTTATATTCTTATGCTCAAAATGATTTTAACTTACCTAGTGCAATCCAAGTTTTAGTCAGTTCAACTCCTTGGGAGGCAACATAGACTAGTAGATATGGCATTGGACTTGGCCTCAGAAGACCTAAGTCCAAATCCAGCCTCACGCACTAACTAGCTGTTGTGCCTGGGCATCTCACTTCACCTTCTTTGCCACAACTGTCACATTTGTAAATGAAAGGATTAGACTCAATGATCTTTTTAACTCTATGAGTCTTGGCAACTATAACATAGAAACTACTTATATAAGGGAGAAAAATTAACATCAAATTTCTATAAGAGAATGCATTTAGGTGGGGGTGGAGAAGAAATGGCTTAGGGAAGTCTCAAAGAAAAAAGTTATAATAAGATTTGGTCTTCAAATTAAAACAGGAATTTCATCAGGTTGTGAGTGGGATATACATTTCTGACCCAGGAATTATATGAACACAGGATAGAGAGGGGAAAAGGTAATTTAAGTGAAAACGAGCAACTCAGAGCAGTCAAGTTTGACTAGAATATAAAATATATAAAAGAGAAATAGATAAAGCTATAAATATGATCTGAAGCTCAATTGTAGAGATCCTTAAATACCCAGATCAGTTTGTATTCTATTCATTTGGCCATTAGAAACACCAAATATTTTTGAGTGACATGATCAGAGTAGTACATTAAGAATTTTACTTGGGGGGCAGCTAGGTGGCATAGTGGATAAAGCACTGGTCCTGGAGTCAGGAGTACCTGGGTTCAAATCCAGTCTCAGACACTTAATAATTACCTAGCTGTGTGGCCTTGGGCAAGCCACTTAACCCCATTTGCCTTGCAAAAAACCTAAAAATAAAAAGAATTTTACTTGGACAGGGATGCTATAGATGAAATGAAGGAAGGATAGAAGATGAGGTCAGTTAAGAAGCAAAAATATTTGACCAGAACTAGGATGGTTATAGTGACAGTCTCAAAGAGGTTATGTATTCTGGAGATGATAACTTGTAATGAAGACTTGTCAATTGTTTGGATTCAGAATGTGAACAAGTACTGTAAGAATTCAAGAGTATTCACATCTTACACGGTTGGGTGAATGAGATGATGGAACCATTATCACAAAGAAAAATATAATAAGAAGGGACAGATTTTTATCAAGTGATAGAGTTCAGGCATTCAGTTTTGGACATTAAGCTTGAAATTCAAGGGTGACATCCAAGTATTTATATATATTATGCATTTCTGTATATTAGACTTTGCATCTTAATCCTACATATTCCTTATATTCCAGTATTATATTTCTACACATATATACATATGTGTGTATATTTGTATGACATAGATGTGTAAAAATGGGAAAGAGAGAAAGTTGGGACCTAGAGTCAGGAAGATGCTTTTTTAACTGTGTGAGCTTGGGAAAGTTCCTTATTTATAAAATGAGATGGAACACATATGTATATATGGATTTGCACACATGTATATAAGTATATATATATATATATATATGTAAAAAACAGGATTTGAGATTTTGTGATATCGTTTATGAAGAAAATATTGAAAGAAAAAAGTAATGTGGACCAAACCTTGGAATCCATTTAAGAGACAGGAGATAGATGAAAAGGTTGCAAAAGAGGTAGAGCCAAAAAAACTGTAATGTCTCATGTATTAAAAGAAGAGAGAAACTATCAAGAAGGGGGCCAATATCTACAGAGGTCAAAAAGAATGGGAAAAAGACATACAATTTTATTTTTATGAGATCATTGCTCACTACTAATCTAGCAGAGAGCAGTTTCTGAAGATTGGTGAGGATAGAAGCTAGGTTACAAGTGTTTGAAGAATTGATGAATGGTGACAAAGTGGAGGCTGCAGGTAAACTCTTCTTTTGAGATTGGGGACAGCGTTACAGAGAAGAGGGGCAGCATTATAGCTATAATAGAAAGCTGAGATTCCCCTCTTCCAAGATGGTGTGAGGAAGAGAGAATTAAGCACATTTATATACAAGCAAATAGAAATGTAAAGATTAAAGAAAAAAAGTCACAGAGGATATAGAAGGGCTGGGAACAATTGGCAGAGGGAGAGTTCTACCAAGGAGAATAACCTTCCTCTTACTCTGAAACCAGAGGGAAGAAGTTGGAAGAGGACATAGTTGTGGAACAGTGAAACAGACCTGCCAACATTTTTGACAATCTCAGGTTCTCAGTTAAAAAGCAGATGAGATCACTTGTTAGGCATTTGGGAGTAAAGTGAACAAGGTTAAGAGAAGGTTGTGAACAACCCCAATGGAGAAAGGATCAATAAGAGTGGAATAGAACTGATGAGTAGCATTGACGCTAAGAATGGTAACTGTAGTTGCAAAGTAGCTAGTTTTCAATAAGCAGAACAATTAAATGGGAATAATCAAAAGTGAAGATTATTGACCCTGAAAATACAACCTAGAGTCTTTGATGGTGGGTCATGAGTGTTGTCTTCATGTATAATAGAGAACACAGGAATGGAGTTTCTTATCTGACACTGACTGGATTTCTAATTGGTCAAGTCATTTTACTTCTCTGCCACTTTCATTTATAGAATCAGGATCATTAATACTTGCACTATTTTCATCAAAGGATTGTTTCTGAGGAAAGCATTTTGCAAATCTTAGTGTGTTTTACAAATGTGTGGTCAAATTTACAAAGTCTGGATCTACCACTGAGAAACCAGAGCTGAATGAAGTGGTAACATGCTGTCTTAGGCTAATTTCTAGTAGAGAACTATAGCTGTCAGTGGACACTGCTTTGTGTTTCTGCTGTCATGGAGTCATCCTGAATTTGCTTCATGCAGATCTTCCTCCAGTTTGGACATTTTGTTCTTGGTTTCAAAACAGTTTTGTTTGCCAAGCCCTCTGGACAGTTTGTCTTTAGGGACTCCTCGTTTGACTTCAGTCTAGCTTCCTGTTTGCTTGCTCAGATCAGTCTGAATCTCAAACTTCTTCCCTTTCCTCAATTTCAAGTATGACAACTATTGTAGCCTACTAAATGCTGCTAAACATCAGGAGCAGCTCCCCTGCCACCCTCTCTAATTAATTCCTTGGACTTTTCCAATTCTTGGCACAAGTACAGTCTGTCTTCTGGAGAAAAAAACATTCTTCTAGGTTCAAGAGTTCTTACCTATTTTTATGTGTCACCCCTTTTCAGAATAATATTTTTAAATGCATAAAATAATGTATGGGATTACAAAGAAAACCAGTCATGTTGAAATATAGTTATAAAGAAATTTGAATCATAGACCACACTGTAAGAATACATTGTATAAAATAGAAAAATGAGCTATGGAATTGGTAGGCACTACTATCTGTATACTTCATTCACAAGTACCCTCTTTTGATAATCAGAGAGAAGGAAAAACTGGCTACCCCATTGCCAGTTCTCTTAAAGGTACAGGAAAGAATAGTTCTTAGGAAATAATGCAAAAGATATAAATATTGTTGGTATAAGGATTTTCAATTCCATTTAATTCAGCCCATTTATTAAACTAGGGCTTTGGAACTACAAAGACAAACATATACATACATATAGTCCCTGCTTTCAAAGATTATATAATTCATTATTGGGAAAAAAACTATAAAATTTTGATTGATGGAAATGTTCTAAGTTTCTGACCAGGCCAAAACTTACTATAAATTTTATATTTACATCAATGTCTTTCATACCAAGGGATCATAGAATTTAGCAAGCTACTGATTTATCACCATCCCAATAACCTCAAAGAGAAATGACCATCATCTCCATAATCCACTATCAAGGATCTAAAGAGCTATATGATTTTGTAAATGCCAAGTTATGTGTTGCTTTCCACAGAAGGTGAGCTGTAAACTAGTGCCTCATGCTTTTGCTCCACCTCTGCTTGGTCAGGGAGTAGTTTTTCTAGAGGAGACCAATGAAGGCTGTAGTATAATCCATTAACTCTCAACAGAAGTTCATCCAACAGATTTTCAAATTCATCCAGATAGAAATTCTAAAGGGAAGAAAAAAATAATAAAAATATTAAAGGATATGTGTGCTTCCCCCCTTCTCTAAAAGGACTATAACAATCTTTGTAACATTAAAACTGAATTGATAACTGTCACACTTTCAAATTTCATTTGAAGGTTGTATTGGGTTTTTTGAACAGATTACTGCAAATTTACCCTTTAGGAACAGGATGTGATAAAGAGCTAAAAAAAAATCTTCCTTCAATTGCTAAAAAGAAGGGGGGGGGGGGTGAGGAGATGCTTTTCTGTTGGGTCATACAAACTTGAACCAAAACCATCACTGTAAGAGCAATACCAAACCAATCTGAAGTCTAAGAACCCAGTAGCTTACGTTGTTCTCCACAGTCTCTTCCATTGTTCTCATTGGTCTTTGTATTCTCAGAATGGAGAGCACCTTCTCCCAAATATAGTCAGCGACATCTTTGAATCTCACCAGACGTTGACTTCGAAAAGATCTCTTTGCATCTTGTGTAAAAGAAATGAAGACTCCTCTCAACTGGAAAAGACGAAAGGTCACTGCACTAAAGGATTAATCAAAACAAGCTCTAAGGAAAATGTTAAATAAAAATGCATTTCTAACTAGAATCTTCTATAAGTTTATCATTTAAATGTGGATTTCAAAGAACATGACTTGGTATAGAAGGCCAGATTTAGAATCAGCAAGACCTGGACTCTAGTCCTCTCCTAATTAATGCTACTGTGTTTACAGGCAAATCACTGGAAGTTCTCTGATTATAAGTTACAGTTGAGTTACTAATGGAGAGAATTTATACATCAGGATTTCCCTACACTGATATAATCACAAGTCCAGGCTAAAAACAAAACAAACAGAGCACAGAGGAGATTATAATGGGGTTTTTTGTTTGTTTTTTCTTCCTTTAATAAGACTACAGCCATAGAGAACTTGATGGAATTTCCTGTATCTGAAATGCAAATTTCCCCTACAAGTTAGTTTAAAATATAAACTCTATGGAGCAGCAGCTTAGTTTTAAAAATATGCTCTATGTTTCACTGTGAATGGGATTTCACTGTGGAGTGTTCAATTATTTTGGCTACATTAGACTTGTGACATTTAATCTTAAGGCAAAAGAAAATGCTCCTATATTTTCAAAGCAGTTTCTTTTTTCCTCTTTATGTTTCAGAAAGTCTATGTATGGTTGCTGTCAATATTGACATAGGATAATAATAGAACCTTAAGTCTGGAAGGAGCCTTAGAACCATCTCACACAGCTTCCTTGTTTTATAAACAATTAACCGAGTCCAAAAGAAATCAAATAACTTGACCAAGGTTAAATAGCTGACTGGTAACAAGTTTGGGACTGGAACTCTGTTCCTCTGAGAGTTACAATGAAATTATTTGATATTGCATGATGTTACCATCATATAAAAAATACATCTGTATTAACTATTCCAGCCCTCTGTTTCTACTGGCAAGGCAGAGACTCACTGTGTAATCTGATAATAAGCCACAAATGAAATCCCATTGCAATACAAACTTATATATGACAAGATGTCTAAGTCTCAGCCAGCAGCCTACTCATTTCAAATAACAATCTACATAACAAAATTCTAGTACAAAAAGAGGACACAGAGCTGATGGGTAATCACTGCAAGGAAATTGGACCTGTGTAGTGTAGAAATACACAATGGGAACCAACAAGTACTTCATAGGAAGTTGGTCCCCAGATATTAATTTAAACCTTTTTCTTAATAGTCAAGTCTAAGCTATGTATTACATTACAGTACTTACTATTCCAGACCATAAAATGATCACTGCTATGAAAAGGGTCCCATAATAATAAACTGTGGCATACTGATTAGACTTGTAAAGACTAAAGAATGTTCCTTTCTCATTGATTCCCAGAAAACACAGAAACAGCATTTGGAAGGAGTCCGCAAAGCTTCTAAATGGAAAAGCATGAGTTGAGTACAGAAATCGCCCAAGGTTTGAGTAGGCTGCTATAAACAGGACACCAGCCAGCTGCAAGAAAATAAAAGATCCTTAGCAGAAAATAGACTTTACAAAAAACATTGTGGTAGCAACAGAAGATATGTTTTGGTACATTAATACTCTTTTTTTTGTAAATTATAACGGGGGTAGGAGGAACAAAAGTAAATGTTATAGCAGGAAAATACCTTGAGAGGAGACTCAACCCCTTAAGGGATATGCAAGTTGATCACTTTTAAGTTAAATTCAATTCCAGATTAGGGTTAGTTATGGTGGCTAGAACAGAGAGATTTTTTAGACTGGAGTTTAAGAGGCCAGATCAAAGGCTCAGTATATTTGCTTATTCAACCCACACCAGCAAGCATTTAAACCAACAAGTATTTTCTGAATGCCTTCAGGATGGATGGGACCATATCTAGGAAAGCATCTCAGAGAACATTTCTTGAAGTACTTATGAGAAGGAGCATAGCACTTGGCCTATGAATATAAGATAACCTCCAAATGACTTAAGGACTCATCTGATTTGTTCTGTAATTGTACACTGTGTTTTATGAGGATAGTCTTTAGTTAACTCTATCATTTTTTTCTATTCATAACTAATGATCTTTTTTCTTATTAAAAAGAATCAATAATTTGTATATTTACATGTTTATATGTAATTATATTCATATTCATATAAAATCATGTGTTTGTATATTTACATATTTTATGTAAATATATGTGTGCACATATTTTTGGATATTTTATATATGATCTATACATACATACACAAAGAGGCAGTATGGTGATAATACACAGAATGTTAGCTCAAAGTCAGAAAAACCTAGGTTCTAGTCTCATTTCTGACTTACACTGGCTGTTGACCCTGACACAATCCAGTTTAGTTTTCAGTGCTCCTTCATCAACCTGCTAAAGCTATAAATTGCTACATAGACTATAATCTACTTTGGAAGAGAAAACTCCTCCAAGAGAATTTCTTGCACCACTGAAATTCTAGGCTTGGGAATGGAGGATAAATAATAAGAACAATAGCAATAAGAACTGGCATTTATATAGTGGTTTAAGGTTGAGAAAGTCCTTTGCAAATATTTAGAATAACTTTGGGAAATAGGTGTTAGTAGTATTATTCCCATGTCACAGAGGAGTAAATATATTAAGTGATGTGCTCAGTTTCATGCACCTGGGAAATGACTGAAATCAAATTTGAACTCTGGTCTTCCTGACTTCAGATCCAGTACATTATTCAATATGCCATTTAGCTTCTATCTGGATTTGTCTATCCATCTACCCATCCATCCATCCATTCATCCATCTCTCTCTCTCTCTCTCTCTCTCTCTCTCTCTCTCTCCATCTAGTCATTCAGCCAGCCAGCCATCCTTTTCTCATCAGTCTTATCTATCATCCATCCATCCATCCACCTATCTATCTATCTATCTATCTGTCTATCTATCTATCTATCTATCTATGAAATTCTATTATGTCTTAACCCAGTTTTTTCATCATGGTTTGTTATTAATCCTAGGTAGTCTATGGCACCAACTTCTGGCAGGTTTTACTAACCTGAAAGGGTATTCATTTTGGTGCTGGTGAGAGGTCACCTGATTGTTATTAAAGGAGGACCTCATCACTCAAGCTTCTTGAAATCAGGGATTATTTCATTTTCTGACTTTTTTATCCCAAACAATTAACACCATGCCTGATATATAATATGTATTTAATAAATGCTTGTCAGTTGGTTGGTTGTAAAATGATAATTTTTTTGTTCACAAGGACTCTAAAAGACAATCTCCAAAGTCAGAGAGGGGTTGTATGGTCTGTATCAATGAAGGAAAGAAACACAGTGATGAAATTAAAAATTTCTGAAGTAGGTAGGTAGATATTATGTATACACACCTATCCAAGGAAATTCACTCCTTTTATGACAGAGCTTTGAAGATAGGTGACTGGTGTTGGATGGCAGAGAAATATTTATCTAGGGAGTCTCACTAGTGTAACCAAAGTAAGTAGATTGACAAGGGCTAACAAATAATAAGTAATATGGAATAGAGATTCTCTTATTATATGTGTGAAATGACACACAGCATTAAATGTGTATACACATTACCCACAATGACTTGTGTACAAGAAGTATTATTAAATACACCACCAAAAATGAGTTTGGACCAAAAAAGAAGTGGTCGAGTCATAGAGTAAAAATAAGAGATGATATATGAACCAAGTTTTGTACTAACATCCATAAGATATCAAGACTTAGATGAAAACCTCCAGTGCATTGAGTAGATAATCTATGGAAATTTTGTGGAAAAACTTGTAAAGAATCAATTAAGATTAGAAGGATCCTGGCATTACAGGATGTCATAAAAGCATCCTGTCACACTGCAAGGCCCCTACCCTTGCAGCTTCTTCTTCGCCTAACTGGTTTTTCCCAGAACTTCCATTTTAAGGACACCTGAGTTAGTCATATCTTCTTTCCTATCCAGGTAGCATTCCCATTCTCTGGACTTTCTCTACCATAATTCCTTGCCAACTACCTTGACTTCTTCCTTTTTCAGTTTCATTTTAGATATTTTCTTCTCCTATTACAATGTAAGTTCCCTGAGAATAGGACTTGTCATCTTCCTGCTTATATTTATATTCTCAGCACTTATAAGACACAGTGTTTTGCACTTAAGTAAATGCTTGTAGCTGATTTGACTTGAAAGCTCTGTTCACATTGTTGAGATCATGGAACCATTGTAGTAAATTGCTCGAAAAAATTGATTTCATTTTATTGTATTTTACTTAAGGAGCAAGATTATATAACATTATAACAAAATTATGCAACAATTATATAACAATATTATATAACAATCCCCATCAGTGGGGATAACCCTGCCCACCCTATATTCAGGCCTGGGCTCTGTATTATGTAGTAGTAGAAGTAGAAAAATTGGTACTATGTAGTAGTAGAAATAGAAAAGTAAAATCTAGGCATAGTTTTTATTTTTTTAAAAATCTGTATACTCCTAAGGGAAGATAGTTGGCACAATGAATGGGCTTGGAGTCAGGAAGAACTGAGTTTAAATGTGGCCTTAGACGATTACTATTTATGTGACCCTGTGTAGTCATCTAGTCTCTACAGTTTACTCATCTGTAAAATGGGACTAATAATTCCACTTACTTCCTAGGGTTGTTATAAGGCTCTAAGAGTAATTGTAACAGTGAGCACTGTCTGATCCATAGTAAGAAGCTCTAATGATTGTTAGCTATTGTTAATACAATGGTAGAGGTCAGAGACAGAGATAATCTAACCAGGTTTCTTTAAAGGAAGATAATAGGAGTTAAAAGCCAGAGAGGGAGAGAATACATGTCTGTGTTCCCTAAATCAGTATAGTCAAAAGGGACATAAAATAAATTAATAACAAGAGCACTTCTCACTGATGGATACAACTGAGCTAGTGTGAATAGTGAAACAAATGCTAATAGTTGGACAAAGGCTGTGAAATAACTCTGGTAGTTCAAGAGATTCATTATATTATATCAGAAATTCAGTCCAAATGCTTAGATAAAATAAGTGAATAGAGCCATATTTTTGCTCCATAATTGGTTATCCTTATTACTGCAATACTATAATTAATTGCTTTTGTATGATAACTTGTTTTTGTTTATAGACTACAAGGAATCTGAGCCCTGACTTGTGTCGTCTTAGGTTCAGCTTCTCTGTTCTTGATGTTGCTAGATCATAAGGCCTTTATCATAAACTAACCAGCACCATCTTGTACATAGAAGTAGCGAGCTGAGGCATGAGGCAAAGCTCATCATTGCGATTTGCATAATCTAACAAGATCTAACCTTAAGCCTCTCAAACACTATAAATAAAGTGATGGCATTTTACATCATATCCCCGCAGGCTAAAATATTTGTACTTTGTTATTGTAGTAGATAATTGGATGAAGGTGGAATTTCAGGAGTATGAGTGCCTACCTTCACTGACGTAGATGCTCCTTTGTGACTTTTCTTTCTATATGATTCTTGTCTGTTTTGTTCCCTATAAATCCCCAAGAGTAGATCTGACCTCAGGCCTTCTGTTGGTTCTCTTAATACTGTGCGGTACTCACACTGTCCATATGTTTTTTTCTCTTTCTCACTGTCAGACTAGCCTCCCTTTTTTCTTCATAGACATTTTCAAGAATGTCTTTTCCAGTATTCTAAACTTAAAAGGTACTTTTCATCCAATGATACTCCACAGCATTTTATCCACTTAGTTGTTCTCACAGTACTAGGGGAGAGTTAGCTTCTTAACCTTCCACTGACAGCTGTGAAAGCATAAGGTTTGGATGCTCAAAGGATTGACCTAAAACTGAACTGTGGAGGATAACAGGCTGGAGTTGTGACTGACTCTCCCAGGAGACCATAAGCTTAGTTTTCATTTGCTACAAATATTTTTTAAAAGCTCTTTAAACTAAAGACATGCTAATAGCTTCAAGTCCTACTAGGAAGTGAGCTTGCTCAAGAAGAACATTCTTACCACTGGCAGTATGATGTTGGAAGAGGAACGTCTCAACATGGTCAAGTTGGGAGCAATTGCTTTGTAAATGCGAAGGAGATGAAGGCATTTTATTAACAAGAGGAATAAAAGAATTCCTTGAAGACTTCGGTTCCTCTGAAACAAGAATACAGCATCGTGTGATAGCATATCAATTAAATGCAATTGTACAGCTGAGCCTATTTACATTACACTACATGTTTTTTTTAAAACTAGAGGCTATATACAACATGATAAGATTTTAATTGAATTTGACTAATTAATGTATCCTTTAAATACCCAAGGGTAAAAGAACTATTAGATATTACTGTCAGAAACAAAAACAAATCTAAAAACTGGTCCTTTTAAAATCCATAGGACAAAAAAGTAACATTTGTGAGTGTATGTGTGATAACTCAGAGTTTCTTAGCTAGTTATATCCACACGGGGACCTATCCTATGACTCTGTCATGCTCAATCTGTGTCTCTTTCATTGCTGTATTATATTATCTCGTTCTTCCCTTTAGAGTACACATAGCAACCATGTAACTCTCAAAGAGTCATAGAACTAAGGAACATGGCCTTACACTTGATTTACCACCACCAGTTCTATCCCTAACCTTCCAAATAATTCTTCTACCATATATCAAGTTCCATTGCTAGAAAGTCATCCCTTTGAATGTGAAGCTTCTTAGTCTTTTAGAATTCTTAATATTAGAGAACTCACACAGAGGTTTGGAAAGGATAAAATGCTAAGGTTAATTAGCTACTGGACTAGCTAAGGTGGAAATTCTCATTAATGTTTAACTTGGGTTTCTGGGGTGGTATGGATTAGTGGACACAAAAGAGATAGAGAGGAGATGAGAAGGTACACAAGATAAATACTGTACAATGCAAAATTTTATCCAAAGACAGCTCAGAATAAATAAAACTAGTAACAGGTTTGAGTGAACTTAAAGAATAGAATCAGTCAATCCTCTTTTAGTGATCATTTAGTTTAGCCTCTCATATACTGCCAGAATTCCTTTTACTGAGTTCTAGAATGAAATTTGGCATTTCAAATTACAGGGAACTCACTATTACATAAAGCAGCCGATTCATTATAGGTTTGCTTCAATTATCAAAAAATTATATTTACTTCCTGAGTCAGAAAGACTGGATTCAAAATCACATCTCTAACATAAACTGTGTGACCACAGGTGAATTATTTTACCTTTATGTGAGTCAGGAAGCTCTTCACGATGATTGGTTATAAAGAGTTTGCAACATTAAGAGAAAAAAAGTTCACATAAAGGATGCTATCTAACTGATAAAAAGAGAGGTCCTTAAGGTATTATCATATTAATATATAAGAATCTTGTACCCTTCCACTCTCTCACTCCTCTATCCTAACTGGAAATCCCAGCATATATCTTTTTGCTATGTCATTTTATATTTCTTTTCAATCCCTTTCATTATATGCATTTATTTATGAATTATTTCTATATCATATGTCTTATGTAATATAATGTATTTATATATGTATATGTAAACTATAAATAATCAATATTCTACTAAAGAGGTTTATCCTTTCCAGTGTTTGACAATATCTTTTAATCCAGCCATCAAATTGCTACCAGATGAATCATTATGCATAAATCTTCTTAAATCCTTTTTCAATGAAACCTTGTCATGGTTTTCTATTATCTATCAAAACCCAAGTTTCTTAGTCTGGTATTCAAAGCCCTCCAGTATCTAATATTTCTAATATTTCTCTATAATGAAGGCTACTCTTTCTTTTTCTAATATTTTCTTAAATTTCTCTCATTAGAGTGCTCTATCTTGCTGCCAAACTCAATTACTTATGGCACACTATACAAGGTTTTATATTTACTCACCTCTGTGACTTTACTCCTGTTCCTCTCTATCCTTTCAATATGCCCCACCTCCACCAATATCACTTCAATGATATTCTGACTTTTAAGATCCAATTAAAATGTCATCTCTATGAAGTCCTCTCCAATTGTACAGGATCCTTCCTTTCTTCATGTATATAGAATTTAATAATTATGAAGCAGAACTTAAATTCACCTATCTCTTATACACCTATCAGTTTCTATTTTGTACTTAAATACTTCAAAGGATTATTGCATTGATATTGATTCTCAATTCAGTGGCACAGACTGTCAGCCATCTATGTCTTCTCATCCTTTAAGACCAAATCCTTCCACAAATATTTCCATGGGGGCTACAGCTAACATGCTAGGAACATTCCTATAAACCTCTTTTTTTGTTTGTTTTTTGCAAGACAGTGGGGCTAAGTGACTTGCCCAGGGTCACATAGTTAAACAAGTATTAAGTATCTAAGGCAGGATTGGAACTTGAATCCTCCTGTCCAGGGCCCAGTGCTCTATTGACTGTATCACTTAGCTGCCCCTCTATAGATCTCATGACTGTCAATTAGGGAAACAAAAATAGGAAGTTGGTGTAACATTCATTGATCCTAGTAGAACTGGGAATTTGAAGTAGTTTGGGGTATTTTTTTATCTCTTTTCAGGGTCTTTTGCCTGCATCCCTGAACATCTTACAATGGGAACAGAAAGAACTATCCCAAGATGTATAAGATAATATAGTTGAGAAGGTCAGAGAAAATCTTAGAAAGGGAAAGGGAGAGAGAAAAAAGTACTATTTAGATTAGGTTTACTGTGCATTCAAGTGCTTGGAACAATGAAAAGAGAATGTAGGAAAGAACTTCATTTGCAAATAAGGTTTTATGTGTCACATTGCTATGTAACTCTAATAAGTTAAAAATTCCTCAAAGGGACAATCTTTGTATTTATAATATGTCTTAAATCACATGTTCAGTTTTATTAGTGTCCTAAAGCAATCATTTAGGTTTTAGTTATATATAATTTTATACCTGATGCCAGGATAAAATAGGATTGAAGTCCACAGATACTTGGAAAAATCCCTTCTGAAACTGGTCAGTCACATCCACCACAAGGATGAAATGAAAAATAGAGTGTACAAAATAAAAAAGACTCATTCCAATTATGCACATCTAGAAAATTAAACAGAAAATATGCCATGACAATTTTCCATTTGAAAAAATTCAGTTCGACCTACCAGCTTATATAGCGCTGTCCATATTTCTCAACTGATTGTTATATTTTAGCATAACAATATTATAATGGGAGAAGAAACAAATCCCAACAACTGCAAAAGACGATATAAGTTGCTACTAAATACTTTTGCATCAAATCTATTCTTCCCATATAGAAAATAACCTCTATATGGCAAAGAACTTTTTAATATTAGAGAAAATAGTGACAAAGTTGCTAAACTTATGGGATAATAATACCTATCTCCTAGGGATGTTCAGAAGCTAAAATAAGCTACTATTTGTAAAAGCACTTTGTAAACCTTGCAAAGCTCTAATAGATTGTTGTTGGTGGTGTTGGTGTTGGTGTTACCTCTATCCAGTTCCATGAGTCTTGCCAGTAGCTGAGGATCCCTTTCTGAATCATAATGAACATTTGAAAGCAGAGGTGAGTGAGGCTAAATACCAGGAAAACCAACTATTTTAAAAACAAACAAAAGAAACAGAATGTTTTTAGGAGTTACAATACAAGCTCATTGAATTTTTTGGCACACTATTCTACCACCCATGATCAGACTATTCTGACTATGGCACAATGCAGTACCTTGTTCATCTTAGAGTTCTGCACTTTTACTTCTTAGTTATAAATTAGAAGCAACATGGTGCAGGGGATAGAGTTGACTTCAAAGCCAAAAGACTTGGGTTCATTCCCCATATCTACAAATATGGACTATGTGACCCTGGGCAAAGGATTGATTTCTTGGTGCTTCAGAAAACTTTATAAGAAAGACTCTAAATTGCAGAAGGGGTGCCCACCTGCCTAGTTAGTTGGAGTTCCTCAGCAGGGGCTCCCAAAACCATGACATCAGGTATCCACTCTCTATCCTCTCTTCTTTATTCATCAATACTTTAAGCTTCCATCCATGAATCTATCAGGGTGTGTAGCTCCTACAGAGCTTGAAATACCTGGGCAATTTAATAGTTGGCCCTCCAACCCATGCCTCCATTTTCACATTGATTAGTCTTCAATTCTTTTTTGTCTTCATTTTCAAAAGAGGTCCAGATACGTCTACTTTCAGTCATCCTTAGACTTTGCTTGTTGTTTTCTGAACTTCATCATAAATTTCCCCCTTTTCATCACCCCCTTTTCAGTTCCATTTTATATACTGTATTCCATCAGGGACTATCTTTGTTTTCGCTTAAGTTTATATTTCCAAGGGGCAGTTAGATGGCATAGTGGATAGAGCACTGACCCTAGAGTCAGGAGGACCTGAGTTCAAATCCAACCTCAGACACTTAATAATCATCTAGCTGTATGACCTTGGGGAAGTCACTTAACCCCATTGCCTTACCAAAAAATAAAGAAAAAGTTTATATTTCTAGCATTTAGTTCAGTACAAAGCACAAGATTAACAATAAATAAATCTTGTTGATGGGTTGATTCAAGAGTACTCACAGGGAACAAATTATGTCTCTGATATCAAAATGGGCTTTAGAATAATACATGGAGACTCCTACTCCAACAAGCATGCATCTCTAATATTAGCTAGGCAGTCTTCAGTCCACAAATATAGAACCTGTCATTAGGCTTGGGCTTGAAGATAAGAGTTTTGTAGGATCTGTCAGAGCACATGCCTCATAGGCAGAGCCTTCAAGAACCTATTTTTTTGCATAATTTGATGGAGCAGCATAAAAGAACTTTGAGGGAGGATGATTTAAATATATATATATATGTATGTATGTATGTGTATATAGATCTTGAAATACATATCTTCTCATAGAACTTTAAAGTTAGAATATTAGGGTTCATCATATAAAACTTCTTTCTCTTTCCTTATATTATTTTCTGATATTTTTATTCTATTCTTCCTTTTTTTGTCTCCACTCTGAGAACCAATTTGGAATAATGGAGAAAATGCAAGCTTTGAAGTCATGATGATCAAGTTTGGGTTCTGTGGTCTAGAGACCCTGGGTTTCTAGAGACACAGGGTCTCTTAGTGCCCTATTCTCTAAGCAAGCAACTATTTAGAATGAACTTTCCATACCAGGAGCTCCCTATACCAATGACATCATAGATATTGACCAAAAGAAAAAACAGGCAATTTTTATTACTTTCTTTTCATGTATGTTTTATATTTTGAATTGAAATGCAAGCTCCAATGAGGACTTAATCTTTGTATCCTTCCTTCTTGTATAAATGTTTTAGGAATGAAAGAAAAAATGGATAGATTTTTTTATTTCTATAGCTGAAATGAACATTATATCAGAACATGAAAATTATAACACTTGCTTGACAACTAATATTGAGTTGGATCAAAGAAAGTTCTATAAATTGTATACTTTGCTACATTACCCCCATTGTCCTGACATTTGAAATGAGTGTCCCTGTGTATTACTGTAAAATGCATGTGATTTGACTTATGAAATTTTTTTTTGTTCATAACCCTAGAATGTTTTAGGATTAAAATTGTAGTCATATATTTAAAAGTCCATCATTCCTACCTTCAAATATTATCCCACAATGCCTATTTGAATCACAGAATAGCTTTGTATCCTAATTCCTTTTTTTGTTTGCTGATAACACTTCTCTTATCAAAAATTCAAAAATTTTTATCAATGATCTACCATGTGCAAAGCATTAGAATGGGGATTGGGGGAATTACAAAGTGTGTTATATATTGCCTCTAACAAAATTATGGATTCAATATAGTTCTTACCCTTCTGTAATTTATAGCATAATAAGAAATTAGGTGACATGCACAGACCACTACAGTATAACTGAATACACCATCGAATTTCTAAAAAAGTATTGTCAGTTTTAAGGGGAGAGGAAAGTCATATTATCAGTTGAAAGCTGAGGAAAGATTTCACAGATGAGATAGTATTTAAGTTAGGCTTTTGCTATTATTCAAGTCATTTTTAATCATGCCCAACTCTTCATGACTCTATTGGGGATTTTCAGGGCAAAGATACTGGAATGGTTTGCCATTTCCTTCTCCAGCTCATTTTACAGATGAGGAAACTGAGATAAACATGGTTAAATAACTTGGCCAGAGTCACACAGCTAATAAATGACTGAGACCAGATTTGAACCAATGAGCCTTCCTGACTCTAGTCCTGGCTCTCTGTCTACTGAGACACCTAGATACCACTTTAAAGCTTAGCTTTAAGGATAGCAGAGTACCATAATACAAAGAGAATACTATCTTTGGAAAAAGTGGTTCCATAGCTATCTTGCCCAGGCCAGAAAGAGCAAAAAGTCAAAGTAACCCTCAACAGCATCTCTAACATGTTCTTCTTTGTTTCTACTTGCTCTAACCATTATAGAGTCCCTGATAAGCTCATACCAGGCTGTAGACCTTTCTACTTACGTTGCCTTCTTCTGCCAAACCATTCTCCATACTGCCTCTGGAACTGGAGTTTCTTACACTTAGAACTAGTCGGATTGCTCCTCTGCTCAAAACCACAAATGATTCCCTATTACTTGATCTCATAGCAGCCCCCAAAAAGCTCATGTTAACTATGGTCCCTTGAAGAGAAGTCCAGGAATAAGGGGGTAAGAAGCAATCCAACAGCCTTTGCCCTGGTCAGATTGCATCTGTGTTATTATGTTATCTTTTCTGGGCACCACTTTTAGGCAGAACCTTGACCAAATGCAGAATGTGTAAAGGGGGTCATTGAAATGGGGAAGAGTCTCCAAAGCATGGTATATGAGGACAAGTTGAAAATTGGGGATGTTGGACCTGGAGAATAAAAGAGTTAGGGAGAATATTTCAGTAATCTTCTAGTACTTGAAGGTGGTCATGTGTAAGAGAAATTGGATTATTCTGTCCAACCTAGAGGGCAGAATCAAAAACAAGGGGTAGAAGTACTAAGGAAAGAATTTAGGCTTTCATGCCTTCTTTAAAATGAAAACTAACCAAAAGAGGAATGAGCTGGATCAGAACACAGTTAATTCTCTCCCATTATAGTCCTTCAAGTCAAGACAGGATGCTCATTTGTCTTAAGGTGGGAATTTTTAGTCAATCTTTACCTGGAGTAGGGAATCGTCTCTGAAATTCTGTAATTCTGTGACATAAATTTGACAACACCTTATTTATCCCCTCTTTATCTTTTATTATTCCATTTCATTGAATCTCCATCATCAATAAAATTGAAGGCAGAGGTTTGGTGGAGCCAGCTAGACTGGGTGAATCAGTTCCTAAGAGCTGATTTTTAAATTTTCAGTGTGAACATTTACCCCTCAGAAATCTGAGGGGTTTTTTATTTGGTTATTTGTTTTGTTTTGTTCTTATTTGTTGTGATTAAGAAAATTATGGAGAAAATGTTAAAAATACAGATTAAATTTAAAAGTGTGTCACACATACATTTTTTAGAGAAATCGCTGTTGAACATTTCCTGAGACTATCCCCTGCCCTCTATTGAACATAGTACTATCTGATTTCTGAAATCCAACATGTTGGTCTGTACCAGGAATGACCTCTCACCATTTAATTTATTTAAATCTTATCTATCCCATAAAGTCCAACTCCACTTCTATCTTTTAGGGTTTGGGGTTTTTTTTTTTTTGTTTGCAAGGCAAATGGGGTTAAGTGGCTTGCCCAAGGCTACACAGCTAGGTAATTATTAAGTGTCTGAGACCGGATTTGAACCCAGGTACTCCTGACTCCAAGGCTGGTGCTTTATCCACTACACCACCTAGCCGCCCCTTCCACTTCTATCTTGTGCATGAAGTGTTAGTAATCTTCCAAATTAGTTACCTTCAGAACTCAAAGTACTCTTTGTTTTGTAACTTTCTAATGCACTTATCATATGATACTGTACATATTGAATATATAATTATAATAGTATAATTCCATTGCTAGAAAGTCATTCCTTTGAATTTGAAACTTCTTAGTTTTCTAGAATTCTTAATATTAAAGAAGACACATAGAAGCTCAGAAAGGGTAACATGCTATAAAGTTAATTAGCTACTGGACTAGCTAAGGTGTATAGTATTAAGTATAGCCTTTAGTTATAAGTATAATCTAGCAATAAGCATTACCTAGGTTCCTGAGGTGGTATGAGTTAGCAGACCAAAAAGAGACAGAAAGTTGATGAGAAGTTCTCAAGATTGTATAATATTGTATGGTAGAATTATTTTTGAATTTCATCCCCATATTAGACTTCAATATCCATGAAGTCAGATTTTCTTTTTCTCTCTATTCCCTCTGTCAGTCATCTTATAAACTCTTATGGGTTAAATTATCATCTAAATGTAGAAGACTTCCAAAACGTGTGTGTGTTTGTTTTATGATATTCTGCATTTACTTATTTGTGAATTTGTTGCATTCCTCTAGTAGAATGTAAATTCCTTGAGGGCAGGGGTTTTTTTTATTTTGATCTTAGTT
Source organism: Macrotis lagotis (assembly GCF_037893015.1). Lineage (NCBI taxonomy): Eukaryota > Metazoa > Chordata > Mammalia > Peramelemorphia > Peramelidae > Macrotis > Macrotis lagotis. Next base: position 116,339,634 of record NC_133665.1, read on the forward strand.
TTCCCAAAACTCAGTAGTACATAACAGACACTTTTTAAATGTTCATTTATCTAGAATTTTCACCCTTGTCAGCAGCTCAGTGTCTTGCATTGGTAGGCATGCAGTAAATGTTTGTTATATGAATAGATCTATTGTCAAATATCTGTTCAGAATGCATTCTTTTCTTTATGTTGCCAAAGTGGTTTTTGTTACTGGCAAATACATATTTACAGAGCATATTTGTGTCAATTTAATTTTTTAAAAAGATTTTTATAAACCCCTCCTATAGGCAGAAAACACTGTGGGAGGTACAAAGTTTAGAGAAGCAATTCTCAAACTTTTGGGTCTCAGGATCCCATGCCATTTTAAAATGATTGAGGACTTCCACAAAATCTTTTGTTTCTATGCATCCTATCTATCTCTCATGTTGGAAATTTAAAAGTCTTAGTAACATTGAAAATAGTTTTGATATCATGGAACCCATGAAGGATCTCTCTAAGATTCCCAGACTACAATTTGGCAACCACTAGTTTAGAGTATTGTCTTTGTACTTACTGATTTTTCTATTTCTCTTCTACAGTTACATGCAAAAAAACCATCTAAAAAACCACTCAGCATATCCTAGACTTTTATAACTTATTAATTCAAAGTAACTGTTCAATCATAAATGTTGTAGAAATAGTTACCCAAGTATATATGTATTACCTCTTGAAGTCATTTAGGGACATATGTACTATACTATGAGTCTACAATATGACTATATGAACATATATGTATACTAACACATGTTGCCTCTATTGTACTGGCTTAATAAAGGATTATTGAAAAATATAGATATATCCAAGCCAATAGAGGCTAAATTTCCCAGTCTCGTCTCTACCACTGATGAACTACCACTTGCTTTGAGCTCTGACTGAGAAAAATGGTTTTTTGTATTTTTTATTTTTGTATTTACATTCAAACTTCATAATGCCTTATTTTCCCCAAAAGAATGACAGGGAAGGTTAAAAACTGCGGAAAGTATAATTGCAGAGTAAGTACACTTGAAAATCAAGAAAGGTCTAGAGAATAGAGAAGAATAGAATACTCCATGCTAGTATTTTCATGATTTGAAATAATGAATCAAATTAATTACACACTATTTAACAAGGAAAAACATGACCAGGGGAAGGGTTATGCTATTCATTCCATCATTTTGATGATGATGTATCTATTTATTTTATTAGGTTTTGGTTTTTTTTTTTTGGCAAGGCAAACGGGGTTAAGTGGCTTGCCCAAGGCCACACAGCTAGGCAATTATTAAGTGTCCAAGACTGGATTTGAACCCCGGTACTCCTGACTCCAGGGCCAGTGCTTTATCCACTACGCCACCTAGCCGCCCCGATGTATTTATTTTATTACATTTTCTAGTGGTTTGGGGTCAGAAAAGCAATCAAAGACTTAGTGACCAGGATTGAATCAAAAGAATGATAGCATGCATCTGTGTAATGAATTGAAGTCCTTAATGTCTGAGGATTAGAGAACTATTCTAGAGGTGAAACAAAAGAACAGTTGACATTCAACTTACTTCAGAAAACATGATACAGTAACTCATAACAGAGTGGGTGTGATAGATGCTAAATGACTCCACAAGGAATGATGTAGTGATGTCGCCTGTGGGTAACACTTCTGCCAATAAGGACACACTGGAGAAAAGACTGGTAGGAGGGTTGTAGAGGGCAAAGTGTATAGAGATTTCCTTGGTCCTTTGATCTATCCACCTACTATTCCTTAGGTTGATTAAAGCTGAGTAAGCTTTGGTCCTATAAAGAAAAAGAAATTAAAAGAAAATATATGTTAAATGAAAAATGAAATATTTAGGGTTTTTTGATCCCAAACACCCCTTTGTATCTCATAGTAATATGTAATAAATAGATATCATACTGGAAATGACTAAATCAGGTTTTCTTATGGGGGAGGGAAGCTCTATCCCCAAAGCTAAACAGATGGAGTTCTCTTCTCTTCAATGCCCCCCCAACCACCAGTCATTGGGGGTTCTACTAAAGGACCCCTTGTTTGTCCTGTTTCTTGCTCTCCTTGCAAAGCCTCTGGAGCTAGGTGGTATACAGTGGGAAAGATGAGGACAATCTTCCAAGTCATTAGTCATTACTAATGTGCCCTCAAATGTCTGACTAATAGTTACTCTACAAGAGTAATATTAATGGGTTTTTTTGTTTTTGTTTTTGCAAGGCAATGGGGTTAAGTAACTTGCCAAAGGTCATAAAGCTAGGTAATTATTAAGTGTCTAAGGCCAGATTTGCATGTATGAATGTAAGTATGTATAGAGACATTAGATAGATAGACAGATAGATATCACATCAAGGTTTTTAAAGTATATCACATATACTATCTCATTTGATCCTGGATCTCCATGATGTTATTCTTAAGTCTTAATTTTTTTTTTATCAACAAGCTCACTCAAACAGGACAGGTTTAGATTGTATCAAATACCTTTGATGAGGGTACTGCATCTAAGATTTATAAAAACTAATAGAAGTATAAAAGATTAAAAACAATTGGCAAAGATTTCATAAAAGAAAAATTACAAATTATCATCATCCATATGAACCACTGCAACAAATCACTAATAATAAATCAATGCAAAAAAAGTCAAAATAATTCTGCAGTTTTGCCTCCAACTTAAACTGATAAAGAAAACAAGAGATGAGATTTACTCAATGATGGAAGGGTTATGAAAAGATGACCATACAAGTGGAATTTTGAATTGCTCTAAACATTCCAGAAAGCAATCTGAAAATACACTAAGAAAGTAACTAAACTCTTTATATATATATATATATATATATATATATATATATATATATATATATATACACATATATATATATATACATACATACATATACATATATCCCCAGGAGTTTAATGATAAAAGCTAAGACTCTAAATATCCTGAAATATTTATAGGAGCACTTTTCTTTAGTAGCAAAAAATGTAAACTAAGTAAATGATAACAATTGGAGAATGGCTGAAGAAGTTATGACAAATTTATGCCATGACTATTACTTTGCAGTTAGAAATGATGAATATAGTATATATAAAAGATTCTATATAAAAGAGTATGGGGAGATTTATATGACCCAATGCAAAAAAGAAATAAGTAGAGCAGTTATTAAAACAATATAAATGGAAAGAGTAACAATAAAATAATTAAAACTGAATGCAACAAAATCATAAGGAATCAGCTTGGTGCCAAAAAAGTAAATATGAAAAGGCATCCCCCCCACACTTGGAAAAGGAGTATGAATATGAGAATGGATCATTGAATATAATATCAGACTGTCAATGTTGTGTAATTTGTGGTGCACATGTTTTCCTTTTTTTAATTTATTCTTGGCTATAAAATATAATTCTGTGGAAGCGAGAAGAAAGAGGAATATATTGAGAAATGTGGGTAATCTTAAGGAAAATCTATAAAAACTATTTTAAAAGAAAATACTTACTTTAAAATACTTTTTTAAAAAGAATATTTTCAAAAAGTTCCCAGTAATGCCTTTTCATTATTCTTATAAGTACTCAATAGGAATAATAGTATTATTTTATAGCATAGTGAATAGAGTGCTGAGCCTAGAGTCAGAAAGACCTGAATCCAAATTTAACTTCAGATACTTTACTAGCTGTGTAGCTCTGATCAAGCCACTTAACTTCTATCTACCTCAATTTCTTCAATTGCAAAATGAAGATAATAAAAGCACTTAGCTCCCAGGTAATGGGAGGAGCTTTCAAATGAGATCATATATATAAAGAGCTTGGTATTATACCTAAATGTTTATTTTTCTCCTCTCCTTTTCACATAAATTATCTACTTTGAGTTTCACAACATATAGCTATTATTATCTTCAAGATAGGAAAAGTGAGACTCAGAGAACCAAGTGATTTGCACATACAGACACACACTATGGGCACCTCTGAAAATCCAGACTAACCACAAGAATTCACAGAATATCCTGACATTCTTCCCCCCTAACCCCAGAAGAATAGACCTTGTCCTTCCCAGGTTCACTAAAAATTCTTGATCATTCTCATTCTCCACTTGATCACATTGGAGGCATCTTTTGGTCTGAGTCATTTTCACTTTTTCTGAGTCTGATTGAAGAATATTTTCATTATCTTGATTCTGGAGCTGATGTATAAGAGAAGAGGCTTCCGTGGAAATTGAAAATTCTCCAGGAAACTAAAAAAAGAAAAAAGTTAGTAAGAAGAGAAAAATAAATCCAGTTTTTTTAAAAAACCAGAATTTTATCTTGTAGCTTGAAAAATACTAGGTTGACATAAGTTTATCAAATACTATGAAACAGTATATCGTATTACTATATACATGGCATGGTTCTCAAAAAAACTACATATATCTGTGTACTATACACATTTGTGTACTGTTATACATAGATTATATATACAATTTTATATCTATGTCTGTAATTATAGCAATACCTTTCATCTCTTTGTCTATGTCTATATTTGCATCTATCCCTCACTCTAGTACTTTACTAATACCTATGCCCAAGTGATAAATCATCAATGTCTATGCTTCCCTAGGGGAGAAAACATCCTAGTGGAACATGTACAAGACCCCTTAGTGCTCCCCAGAAGCTGCACCCCTGATCCTATAACAAGGGGTACATTAATTGATCTCGGCCTCATACAGGTTATCAGTTGCATTCTCATCATAAACAGAGGTGTAAGGGCAGCTAGGTGGTGCACTGGAGAGAGTACTGACCCTGGAGTCAGGAGGACCTGAGTTCAAATCCTGCCTTAGACACTTAATAATTACCTAGTGGGTGACCTTTAGCAAGTCACTTAACCCCATTGCCTTACAAAAAAAATAAAAAAAATAGAACTGCAAATATTGAACTTTTTGTATTTTTTAATCTAATTTTGTAAATTTTTAAAAGTACTAGAGAGACTCTTACTGGGTTTTACTTTACATACAAAATGTGGATTGTTAGATAAGATAGATAGATAAGATGACATTTTATACCTATGTTCTCATTTGAACTTCACAGCAACCAATAGAGGTTGGTTCCAAATGAGAAAACAAAGGTTTGGAGTCATTAAATGACTTGCCCATAGTTACACAACCAGTATGTAACAAAAGTTAAATTTTTGAATTCAGGTCCTCTTAAATTCAAGTTCAGCACTCTATCCACCAGACCATGTTGCCTCCTATTCCCTAGACCAATGGTTCTCCAAAAATGATCTGAGGACTCCTGGGAGTCCCCAAAACTCTGTCAGATCATCCATGAAGTCAAAACTATTTTCATAATACTTTGAGTTTTAATTCTAACACTGCAAATGTTGATAAATATAACCTATAAAAATGAAAGCTCTACGAGGGTTTTGGAAAATTTATAAGACAGCAAAGGGTCCTGAGACCAAAAAATCTAAGAACCCTTGAGTTTTCAAAAGCATTAATGTCCCATCATCTTTGCTTTACATTTTAAGAATTATGAACAAAATATGAACTAAAAAATCCAATTTTAAGATGATAAAAACAAGATGACAAGAAAGGTAGTCCATCCCCCATAAATTTGTTAACTGTTCAGTGACAGATTAACAAAAGCATTCTTTTTTTTTTCAGTCAGACTCTTACTTTGGTCTCAGATTGTTTATGCAAAAGGTTAATCCTTCACTAATGGAGTCATTTAGACACCTTTAATTTAATTTAATTTGTTTTTATAAAAAAAACCATTTTATCACATAAAATATGACTAACCTTTAGTTGTCGAATTACCAAAGTCCCTATCAGATGGCATTTCCCTCCAAGAGGTCCAAACTAAAAACAATTCAGAAGAAATATTCTTAATTTATTAAATTGATAGCCAGTAATAAACAGCAGTGCAGAAATCAGAAAGTGAAGATCTTATAACCTTTGTAGAGATTGCAGATTCTGTATAATATACAGGTCAGAATTTTATCAAGCTCACTCAGCATTCTAAAGAAAATGTCAGCTCTCTCCTTTCCCATAAAACTTGAAAGGGGTGAGATCAGGACAGTGGTCTTCTAATGTGCAGTAAGTGAGTGTGATTCCTTTTCATCTTTAACTTCAACTGTTCATCAAAATGCTTTTATAAAAGGAAAAAAGGATTAGAAGGAGAAAACAAGTGTACACACATAAGTAAATGTGGTACTTCAGAGGACTGAGGGAAGTTTCCAAAGTAAATCTGATCTGTCTTTGAAATTTCATGACCACATCATAGTGGTACTATGACTGCTACACATTTTGATGAAAAGACAGGGTTCCACTATTTCTGTAAAAATTACCAGATGAGTTATTTGCTGGAAAGTTCCATGATATTTTTCTGGGACTATATTCTAAATGGAAGAAATACTGCTGACCATTTCCAATTTTCTCATCTAATATCTTATTTGGATTTAATAACTTTGATTCATCTCTCTCTCCCTCAGCTCTCATACTCAGTTAGTTATCTAATTCTGTCAATTCTTCTTCCTTTGAAATATTTGTCACCTCTATCCTCTTTTTTCCCATCTCCCTGACACATTACCCAGCATTTGGACCCCAACCACATTTATTGGACTTTCTATCTCTCCCTCCTCCAACCCAGCAATACTGCCAAAAAGTCTTTTTTATACTAAGATCTATAGTAAGTATTTAATAAATAGTTGTTAAATGAATGAATGATTAATTGTTGCCATGAAAATTTGAAGAGTACATTTAAGTTTTGGATTTCCCTGGCTTTACATATTGATAAGAAAGTGAACACTAGAATTTTTTTGTTGAGACAAGGACTATTTATCAGTTCTGACTTCCATAAATGTACCACTAGGAAATTCCAAAGAATGTTGAATATTGAGAAAGGTCTCTGATTCTATATTATTTGTGGAAGAACCATTGCAGAGTTGTTACAACCATAAGTTTTGGTCAAGCTAATACATACTTACAGGATGCTAATCATATAGCCACTAAAGAGATGGGGGCAAAAAACAAATTAAAACTTGGACTAAGATTTTGGGGATGGGGGCAAAGCCAAGATGGCGACAAGAGAAGAGCCACTCTTAGGTGCTCTCTCAAAACTCATAAAATAAGGACTCTAACTAAATTAGAGAACCCACAGAGGGATCCAGTGAGGCAATTCTCCAGCCCAAGATAACCTGGAAAATAGTGGAAAGGCTCCTCTCCACGAGGTTAGAGGGGCAGCCCATTAGAGTGAAGGAAATTCAACCTCCCAGAGGCAGCCCCAGGGAACCTGGAAGCTGCAGCTCATGGCAGCAGGGGAAGTTTCCTGACCTACACCCTGGGGAGCACTAGGAACAATCAGATCAGCAGGGGACCTCTGTCAGAGCACATGAAACCCAGCCTTCAGGGCACTCAGCAAGCAGTGTGGCCACTGCAGCCCAGACCCAGGAAACGGAAGCAGGCAGAGCCGGTAAGCAGGAGCCCCTAGGCAGCTGAGTCTTGAGTGCTCAGCTTACCAAAGGGAGGGGAGTGAAGAGAGACTTCCAAAATTTGTCCTCTGCCCCTGGAACAAGACTCTGGGGCTCTGACCACATTCAGATCCTGATCACAGTCTAGGGCACCCCCCCCACCTCATCCCTGTGGAAGAGGGGTGAACTTGTGGCCATTTACAGACCAGGAGGGAAGACAGAGCTTCATACACTGAGATCCTTGTGTATGTGGGAGTGTCCCAATAATACTCAAAAGGTCAGGAAGCAGACCAAGACCAGGCACAGGTTAGGGAAATGAGTAAACAGAGAAAAAAAAGGAATACCATTGAGAAATACATTGTCTATGATCCCAAGAAGGATCAAAATACTCAATCTGAAGATGAGGAAGTACAAGCTCCAGCATCTAAAAACTGCAGGGAAAAATGAAAATTGGGCTCAGGCTATGACAGAGATCAAAAAAGATTTTGAAAATCAAGTGAGGGAGATAGAAGAAAAAATTAGGAAAATAAATTAGAGAGGTACAGGAAAAACATGAAAAAGAATTCAGCAGCTTAGTCAAGGTGATCCAAAAAAATGCTGAAGAAAATAACATGTTAAAAACCAGCATAGGTCAGATGGATGAAACAGTTCAAAAAGTTATTGAGGAGAAGAATGCTTTAAAAAGCAGAATTGGCCAGATGGAAAAAAAAAAAGATAAGAAAGCTATCTGAGGAAAACAAATCCTTTAGAAGTAGAATGGAACTAAAGGAAGTTGCTGACTTTACAAGAAGTCAAGATACAATACTTAAAAAGAATGAAAAATTAGAAGAAAATGTGAAACATCTCATTGAAAAAACAACTGATCTGGAAAACAGATTCAGGAAAAATAATTTAAAAATTATTGGGATACCTGAAAGTCATGATCAGGAAAAGGGCCTTGACATCATTTTTAAAGAGTTCCTACAGGAAAATTGCCCAGACATCCTAAAAGCAGAGGGCAAAATAGAAATTGAGAGAATCCACCAATCTCTCCCCAGAAAGAGATCCAAAAAAAACCCCCAGGAATATTATAGCCAAGTTCCAGAACTCCCAAGTCAAAGAGAAAATATTACAAGCAGCCAGAAGGACACAATTCAAATATTGTGGAGCTGCAGTCAGGATCACACAGACCTTAGCAGCAACTACATTAAGGGTTCATAGGGCTTGGAATATAATATTCCGGAAGGCAAAAGAGTTTGGAATGTAACAGAGAATCAACTACCCAGAAAAACTGAACATTCTCTTCCAGGGGAAAAAGATGAACTTTCAATGAATCAGGGGAATTTCAAATGTTCCTGTTAAATGGCCAGAGCTGAACAGAAAATTTGACCTTCAGATACAGGACTCGGGTGAAGCATAGAGAGTGGAGGAGAAGGGTAAAATATGAGGGACTTAATGATGATAAACTACATGTGTTCCTGAATAGAAAAATGATACTGATAATACTCATAAGAAACTTCTCGTTCATTAGAGCAGGTAGAAGGAGCTTTTCTAGATGAAGCACAGAAGAAAGCTGAATTTGAAGATATAATATATTATAAAAATGGATTCAATGGCTAAAAGGGATATGTAATGGGAGTAAGAGAAAGGAGAGGTGGAATAGGCTAAGATATTTCATATAAGATTTTTTTTATTACAATGAGATATTGCAATGATATGGAAGGGGGGAAGGCAAGGGGGAATGAGGGAATCTTCGCTCTCATCAGAGGTGGTTCGGAGAGCAAACAGCATATATACACAATGGAGTATAGACATATAGAGTAAGAAGGAGAGAAGGGGGACAGAGGGAAGGAGGAGATGTGAATGATGGAGGAGAGGGTAGACCATGAGGGAGAGTGGTCAGATATAACACATTTTCTTTTTTACTTCTTGCAAGGGGCTGGGATTGGATGGCCTGTCCAGGACCACAGGACCGGGTGGTTGCTGGGCCTAAGGAGTGGTATATGGGCTCAGAGTCTCTTGGTCCCAGGGCCAGGATCAGTCTGCTGCATCACTCAGCTACCCTACAGTACATTTAAGAAGAGGGACAGAGTGAAAGGAGAGAGAAAATATAGTATATAGTAGTGGGGAAGTACGAATGGAGGAACTTGCAATCAGCAATGGCAACAGTGGAAAAATATGGAAGTAGCTTTTATGTTGAATTTATAAAGAATGTGATCCACCTGCAACTGAGCTGGTGGTGTTGAAACACAATCTGAAGCACATTTTTTGTTATTATTATTTGGGGGGGGTTGCAGGGCAAGTGGAGTTGGGTGGCTTGCCCAGGGTTGCATAGCTAGGTGGTTGTTGGGTGTCTGAGGCCAGATCTGAGCACAGGTGCTCTGGGCTACAGGGCCAGTGCTCTGTCCACTGTGCCACCTAGTTGCTCCTATTATTTTTTTTATTTTAATTTTAATTTTTTCTTTATTGCTCACAAGGGTCTATATTTCGGGGAGGGGTATTATGTTTATTCTTAAACAAGAATATGTTAATAATGTATAAAAAACATCATTTGTACAAAAAATAAAAATACTATAATAAAAACCTATCATCAATTCAACTAAATGTATAAAAATGATATATGATACCACTAAAGAAGAAAAAAGAGATGTAAATACACACAAATAAGTCATAAAAAAAGATTTTGAGGACAACACACATTTAAAAAAGTACCCTGCTTCTGAGAAATTTGTACTTTTACTGGGAACGTAAAACTTACATACAAGAAACATGAGCAAAATTGTATAAAAAAACTGAAGATCAATTTCCACTTGTCTATGATTTAGTGTGTTAAAGAGTCCCCTAAGCTGAAAGAGATAAAAATGATTTACACAGCTTCACACAGCTATTATAAGTATCATGAGACAGGATTTGAATTCAGTTTCAACTAACTCCAAGTGCAATAATATATTCTTAGAATACAAAATAGAGTAAAATATCGTTCCATGATAATCTCTGTGGTTCAGGTAATAAGTGCTATACTCAAATTAAAATCACTTCAGCAAGTATTAAGTAACTAGTTTATGAAAAGTATTGGAATTGCAACAAAATGAACAAAAAATTGCTTTCCACAAGGAGTTTACATTCTCCTTGACACAGATGAGCAATCATAAAGCATAATAAAAAGATGTGAAGAAATTTGAAGGGGAGCACTAGAAATTGTTTTTTGTTTTGTTTTTAATTTCTCATGTCCAACTCTCTGTGATCCCTTTTAAGATTTTCTTGGCAAAGATACTGGAATGGTTTGCCATTTCCTTCAGTTTATTTTACAGCTGAGAAAACTGAGGCAAATGGGGTTAGGTGACTTGCCCAGGTTCATATAACTTGTGTCTGAGACCAGATTTGAACTTAGGTCCTGCCACTCAGCCTAGAAATTGGTAGATCATGCCAAAGGGGAGAGATTTATCATTTATAAGTATTGCCATCATCACTTATAAATATTACTATTAGGAAAGGAGAATTAATTAGGTAGTTAATAGTGGAGAAATAGAGTATTGGTAGCAAGATCTTAAATCACTAAATATTCATACATATTTGATATAGGGGAAATAGCAATATAAATTTATCATCAAGAATCTAATTTCATAGTTTCCATGTTCAATAGATGTGTTGAATTTTAAATAGTTCTACCCATCATAAATTATAAATTCAGAGATGGCCAAGGTAAAAATCCAAAAAAAAAAGTATCTCTACCTGTGTGTTGGACATATCAGTATTATTCTGTTGATCGGAGAATAGACCTTCCAATAAAGTTGTCAGGCTCCAGTTCCACCAGTCATCAGCATTCTTCACTTCAATAAAAGAGTTTCTGGCATTTCTGATATAAAAAAAAATGAACTCAACCTCAATAATTAATAATTAAAATAAAGAAAAATTACCTACCTACACACACACACACACACACACACACACACACTTTTTTTTTTTTGGTCATTCATAAATAGGACATTTTTCTAAAATAAAGCTTCAATTAAGATTGGAGACACCTCTAAAACCTTGAATTAGATTTCACCATCCAATAATGAATTATGGCTTTTATTTAGTAGGTTCCTATAGACTTTCATCCAAGGTGCTTACTCAATGTCAATGAATATTTTAAAACATGGTAATAACTTTTTTTGTTTGATTGTTTGGTTTTGTTATTTTTTATGAGGCAATGGAGTTAAGTTCCTTGCCCAGGGTCACACAACTAAGTATTAAGTGTCTGAGGCCGGATTTAAACTCAGGTCCTCTGGACTCCAGGGCTGGTGCTCTATCCACTGCCCTACCCAGTTGCCCCTATGGTAATAACTTTTGAAAAATCATTCTTAAAAACTAAAAACTATGGTTAATAATGACAAGATTAAGGAAGAGGAGACAAAGACAAAGTACCCAAATGTCAAGAATTTATAGAAAAAGTATAAGAATAAGGAAATGTAACAAATTTTTCTATTTTTAGTAAGATATATTTTCAATGCTTATGTTTTTAAATTAGGTCTCCTTTTGTTTTTGCTTTGTCTGAAATCATGATTGATATCTTTTTTTTAACTTCAGCTGAAGCATAATAGATTCTGCTCCTTTAATTCTATATCTTTCTGTTTCAAGTGTGTTTCCTAAAAAAAAAAATTTAAAGGGCGGGGGCAGCTAGGTGGTGCAGTGTATCAAGCACCAGCCCCTGGAGTCAGGAGGACCTGAATTCAACATTTAACAATTACCTAGGTATGTGACCTTGGGCAAGTCACTTAACCCCATTGCCTTAAATAAATAAATAAATGGGGTTTTTTTTAAGTGTGTTTCTTGTAACAACATTTTCTTAGGTTTTTAATCCATTCTGATACCCTACTACTGCATTTTATGGATGAGTTCATTGCTTTCATATTCACAATTACGATTACAAACTGCATTTCCCTCCATTCTATTTTCTTCTATTCAATCCTTTTCTTTTTTTATCTTTTCCCTCCTCTAAAGTCTGTTTTGCTTCTGACCACATTCTTTGTCTGCCTTCTCATTACACCCTCTTTCTCTTATCCCCTTCCCTTCCTTCTTCCCAGTAGGGTAAAATAGATTCTATTACCAATTAATTCTGTGTGTGTGTGTGTGTGTGTGTGTGTGTGTGTGTGCAGGCTTGAACCTCAGTCACATTTAAATTGGTTCAGAGAAAGAAATTACACACTCACCATTCAACTTCAACTGTTAAACTTTCCTTGTGTTTCTCTTTTACTGAGATACTTTACCTCATACTTTCTCTTCCTTCCCCCTTTCTCCCAGGACATCTCTCTTTCTTGCCTGTTTTTTTATTCCATCCCAATATAACTGACTCACTGTCATAACCTCTTTCTATGTAGAATTTTTCTAACTGCCCTAATAATGATAAAGTTCTTAGAAGAAACATATATCATCTTCCGATTTAGAAAGGTATACAGCTTAATCTTATTCAGTCCTCTATATTTTCTTCTTCATTTACCTTTATATGCTTTTCTTGAGTATTGTAATTGAAGGTCTGATTTTTTATTCAGGATTGGTCTTTTCTTCAGGAATATTTGAAAGTCCTCTATTTCATTAAATGACCATTTTTCCTTCTAAGAAACTGCATTCAGTTTTTCTGGGTAGGTTATTCTTGGTTGTAATCTCAGTTCCTTTTGCCTTCTGGTATTTCATACTCCAAGCTCTCCACTCTGCTCCTAAATCTTGTGAGATCCTGACTGTAGTTCCCCAGTATTTGAATTTTTTTTTCTGGTTGCTTGCAATATTTTCTCTTTGACTTAGGAGCTCTGAAATTTGTCTATAATATTCCTGGGATTTTTCATTTGGGGATTTCTTTTATGTGGGGATTGGTGAATTCTTTCTATTCTTGACCCTAGAGGTCAAGAGAAAAGTTAGGGCTAAATAGATTTTAAAAATCACTGGCCTAAAGCTGACAATTGAATCAATGGGAGCTGATGAAATCACCAAGTGAGATGAGAAGAAGAGGGTCTTGGAAAAACCTTTAGAGGGATAAGCACAGCTATTAGGCCTTTCCTAGAAGATCAAGCAAAAAGAAAACTGAGAAGAAATGGTCAGATAGGTTAGAGGAGAACCAGTAAAGAGGAGTGTAATAAAATCCTAGAGAGGAAAGAGTAAACAAAGGGGAAACAAAGGCAATCATAGGGTCAAAGGTACAAGACCAAAAAGAACAAGCACTGAGAAATCAAGTAGATCATTGGTAACTTTGAAGAGATTCATTTCAGTTGAATCATGAGGTCAGAAATCAGACTGCATAGACTTTAGATAGGAGTGAGAAGAAAAGTACAGTCACTAGAGGACCAGACATGTGTCTGACCCCACCTCAGATAGCTTCCTTGAGGACTTTAGCCAACTAAAGGGGAGAGAAATATAGGCCAGGGGGGCAGCTAGGTGGTGCACTGTATAGAGCACCAGCCCTGGAGTCAGGAGGACTTGAGTTCAAATTTGATCTTCAGATAATAATTGCCTAGCTGTGTGACCTTGGGCAAGTCACTTAACCCCATCACCTTAAATAAATAAAATTTAGCAGGGGGAGAGAAATATAGGCCAAAGCTAATAGGGATGGTAGGTTCAAGTGACAGATTTTAAGGATGGGAGAGACATGGGAACGGTCAAAGATAATAGGAAGCAACTAGTAAATAAAAAGTGAAGATTAAAGATAGAAAAGAAATAGCTGAGGAGGTGATTGACTGAATGAACCAGGAGAGAATGAGATGGGGTGAATATACAGGAATGACTCTTGTCAAGGAGAAGGGTACCTTTTCATGTGAGGCAGATTGGAGGAGAGGGGCAGAAAACACTCCTATTCAGTTCGTGGTCAAGATCATCATTCCTCTGAAGTCACATACTCCTTTTCTCTTACTTTCCTCTTTGACATAGAGCATCTATTTTAAGGTTTGGCAAAAGGATGCTTTACTTTTACTTTTCTTACAATGTTATTGAATTATATGCCTGTGATTCCAATTAATTTTGTGATTGACTAGATGCAGTAAATTCAGTTGCAGGGCTGGTAAGCTGGGATTTTGAGCAGATACGGACCTACCTTGTACTTAAAAATTTCAGGTAGCTTTTCTGGGTCCCTTGTGAGAAGAGGTGTCCTAACTACACTTCTTTGTAAGGAGAAAATAATCCTAGACCTTAAAAACTGGGGAAAAACATGGCCAGAATTTGTAATAATAATGCTTTGTTCAAAACCTCTCCTTTTGGGGCAGCTAGGTGGTGCAGTGCATAGAGCCCCAGCCCTGGAGTCAGGTGTACCTGGGTTCAAATCCAGTCTCAGATACTTAATAATTACCTAGCTGTGCAGCCTTGGGCAAGCCACTTAACCCCATTTGCCTTGCAAAAAACCAAAACTCTCCTTTCCAAATTTTGAATAAAATTCTTAACTTTCTACTGTGAAAATTATAGGTTATATCCCTATTTATATAGAAAAATAATATCTACTTTCATAGCTTCTTTGGACTTGAAAGTTATGATCCTACGGAGTATCATGGATTTATAAGATATAATAAGCCTTTTGTTTGTTACAATGTGGAAAAAATTAATAATATCTCTTGGTTTTTATTTTATAAAGCAAATTAAGTGGTGCTATAAAATACCCATTTGGGCATCTTGAACAAACAGCATGAATGTAGATTATAATGTAAAACCAAGAAGATAAATTCTGCTGAGGAAGTAAAGGGAGAAATCCTAGCATGTCTGTCTCATCACAAGGAAGCACCGAAGAAAAGAAGACTGTTACTTAGGAGACCACTATCCTAGAGATGACTAGGGTCACCTGATGAACTCATCTGGACTGTCTGCTGCCAAAGAGAAGTAGAGATCAATAGATACCTGTCTGCTTTTAACTTATTATCCTTGCTACCTAGGCACTGGATTAAATTATTTTCCTACCACTGAAACACTGTAAGTGCTATAAGATGTGAATTCAAACATATTTAAATGATACCATCTTTTTTAAATGAGTATTTAAAATTTTGAATCCATTAAATTTCTGTGCCCCATGGTAAATTTCAATCACCATGATGACATAATTCTGAAATTAATGCAAGGTCCAGATCTGGCCTGAGGCCACAATTTTCCCACCCAAGTTGAGTATTTGATACATGTCTTAAAATTTGGCTTCAGAGAATAGAATCATAAAATTTAAGAGATCCTATAGTTCAAGCCCCTATATTTTGAGGTAAATTGATGCCCAGAGTTATTAAGTAATTTGTCCAAAGTTACAGAGTTAGTTAGTGGCTCAGTCTGGGAGAGAAATACATGGGGATAGCAAAAGATCACTTGTCATGGAACCAGGAGGCTTAGCTTCCAGTCTTAGTTTTGCTGCTTCACAGATAGAGTACCATGGACATATGTCTGACCCCACCTCAACCCATAATTTTCTTATTTGTAAAATAGGAGACTATCTCTCAGAAATGTTATTTGGGAAATGTTTTGTAAGCCTTAAATTATTATATAAATGTAAGTTGTTATTGGCATGTTTTTACACTCTCGCAACATAGACCTAAAAGACATTTGTGAGGGGGATTGGGTTTGTGATTTCACTGGCAAAAGGAATGACAGATAAGGAAGCACCTTACTTAAATGCAGATCCTCACCTGTTCTGCATCTTACAATCTAGTGGGCAGTGAGGTAGAACAGTGGATAGAGCAATGAGCCTGGGGAGAGGAAGCTTTGGTGGGCCAGTTGTCGGTCAGTCATGTTCAAGTCTTTGTTTGGGGATTTTTTGGCAACAATACTGGAGTGATTTGCTGTTTTCTCCTCTTGCTCATTTTAAAAGTGAGAAAACTGATATAAACAAGGTTGTGACTAGCTCAAGGTCACACAGCCCAGTAATGTGTCTTCCTGACTCCAAGCCCAGGATTCTATGCACAAATCCAACCTCAGATACTTACTTGCTGTGTGATCTTGGGCAAGTCCCTTAAACTCAGTTTCCTCAGTTATAAAATGGGTGATTTTAGGCAAAATCCCTTAATCTCAATTTCCTCAATCATAAAATGGAAATAATAATGACACCTACTTTTCAGTGTTATTGTAAAGATCAAATGAGATTGTTTTTAAAAAGTGATTGGCAAACAGTAGGTGCTATATAAATGCTAGTTTTTAAAATTAATGTTATTTCTACTACTACTACTACTATTATTATTATTACCATTATTATTCTAGTCTTACACTAATTCTTAGAACACTGAGAGATTGTGACTTGCCCTAGCTCATATTGACATTATAAATCAAAAGCCAGGACTTGAATTCACTTTTGCTAGAATTCAAAGCTAGCTCTCTCTCTCTCTCTCTCAATTATATAAGGCTGTCTTTCTTAATAAATTTATGAGCTATTTATTGAAAAAATAAAGCTAAAGAACCAAAGAACATTCTGGTCACAACTATACTAACTAGATTCATCTGGAATGCTATGCAATGCTAAGACTTGCATAAAGTAATGGATGTTGATGTTTCAAGGAGATTATATGCTATAGGGAGAAAAAAATCTAATGCAAACATTCCAGTTCAAGTTTTTGATAAATAAATATCCCTACCTGATGGCAGACCCTTAAGGGCCTAAGGAGCCATTAAGATGGCTAGGAGTAGACCTAGCCAACTCTTGGAGTCTCTGTGGGAAATAAGTCAGATACCAATCCATAACTCTCAAAGGAGGTTCACGAATCTGAACCATTAATCTGAAAGCATTAGGTATATGGGCACATTAGACATTTTACAAATATTATCTCAGCTGGGAAATTACTCATTTTAATATCAAAAGGCTACAATTCAGATTAAATATCTGTCCGGTGATGCTGATTTATGAAACATGAGCTAAAAAATAAACTAGCAGGACCCATTTAAAAAGGTTTTTTCCTCCTTTTACTGTTTGTTTTTCATTTCTCTTCTATATCTTGAATTAAGATACTGTTCTCCTAGTCTACACACTCGCGCCATCTATTGGCACCAACTGGCTAAAGATTACAAATAACCATTCCATTCTTCCATCGCTCAAATGCTAAAGTTGATCATTGATGGAGACTTGGTGTTTTTTGTGAAGGAGGAGCCAGATAGACACAGTTAATTTCACTGGTGGAATGCTTATAAATAGAAAACTTGATTTACAGGGTTATTTGATGACCTCAAAGGTCTGGTTTAACCAGGTCGGAGAAATTCTCGTTGTTATCGAGTCATAAAAGTGACAATGATGTAGACTGGGGTTAGCTATCAAATATCATTTCTCACTGTTGAATTAAAAAGAAATATTTGAAGAAATATTTGATTTAACTGATAACTGATTTCACCAAAAAAATCTAAACAATTATTTGTATTCAGTCATCAAAAACTTGACTGAAGATTCCAGTCCTATATGTGTGTGTGTGTGTGTGTGTGTGTGTGTGTATACACTCATACATATATAATTGATACCTTCTGAGGCATCTCCATAGAATAAGGGTTCTTTACCTTCTGGTTAATATACCTATGTACTTCCCTGAGAATAATGTTTTTTAAGTGTACAAAATAAAATATATGGGATAACCATGGAAACAAATCATATAGAAAGTTATACATTATTTTAAAATTTCTCAGAAATAGAAATAGATGAAAGAGTACTGAATTAGAGAACATGTGGATTCAAATCCATGCAGAGCCGCTGATTACAGTCAAGTCATTTTACTTTGTAGTCTCTCATTTTCATCATCTATTAAATGAATGGGTTAAACTAGATCACTAAGGTGTCTTCCAGTTTTAATATTTCACAGGTCTCTAAGTCTATGGTCCTTATGCTTCTGTTAGCTTGAAAATTTGCTATCATTGGTCAATCCATTTAGTAGTCATCCTAGATGTCTAACTAATCCACTCATAGAAAGATAGCAAATTTTTAGCCTTGATGTAAGGAAATCTAGGTGCAAAAGCTGGTGTTGTCACTTAGAATCATGGATTTAGTTGTGAAAGGGATCTTAGAGGCCATTTAGTCCAATCCTTTCATTTTATAAGAAGAGAGGTTTGAGAATGACTTGGCATTCATGGATTTTTAGAACAGACAGAAAAACATTATGCCAATAGATATTTATAAAGTATTATGCATAATGACTGGTACACAATAGGTACTTAATAAATGTGTATACCTTTCCTCTTCTCCTACCCCCTTCCTTTTAGCCCTGAGAGCTAAGAGTGATTCTTGAAGTCTTTGAGAAAGAAGGTAGTCTTGAATCATGCCTGGAAACTAATTAAATATTTTCTTTAAAAGATAAAAATTCAGATTGTGGGAGAGAAACCAAAAGGAAAGAGTGAAATTCTCAAGAGTAGCAAAAACTGGTCTCCACTGCTCAGTTGTAAACTGAGTCAGAAAGAATCATGGCCTAAAAGCAACAAGCAAAAGGAAAAACTGACACTGAGAAGAGAGTACAAAAGGAGAGCCATAATGCCATAGAAAAGCAAGAAGTCAAACAGGATCATCACCCCCTGTGAGGCATCTTGGGCTCAAGATGTGACCATATCATCATGGACAAGGGGAAGAATCCAAAAGGTCTGCTCCATCTCCAAGTTCTGCAACTTCCTCTCCCCTTTTGCCTGTCCCACAACTCACACTAATATAGTCAGTTGTTTAAAAAAAAAAAAAAGAAACCTAAATGTTTCCTGTATCCTGAATTTTGCCTGAAACATAAAAGAAGTCAGAGGTTAGCTAGAGATTAATTTAAGATAGGACAGAGAACTAAATCTCTGCCTAAATGTCAGGAATTTTCCTAATTGGGCTCTCTGAACAATTATCAGATTCCCAATTTTCATATAACAAAACTCCATAAAGTAGCAAAGGCGTAACCACATGGACCTGAGGAATCCTTACATTCCTCCCTTGGTTTAAAAAGAAAAGAGCTAATTCTTGTAATATGAGTGGCTGAATCAATCTCCAGAGATAAGGGGCTGGGGAGGAAAGAACTCTGATGAATACCAGCTGGTCAACTGTGCCCTCCATAGCAATATTCACAATCATAGTATTTATACAGTAAGGAAACCGAGGTTCAGAGAACTTAATTGAGAGACCTCATAGGTAGTAATTGGAAGAGACAGGATTTCAACCCTGTAGGTCTTCTGGCTTCAAATCCTATATTCCATCTACTTTATCAATAACCATGAGACTCTCTCTAACTTTTCTCATCTTCAAATTAAGTATAATAATGCCACAAAATTCTATATAAATATGTCTGTTCTATATAAATAAGTCTGTCCCAGACTCCTGCTCACCCATTACCAGGTGGAGTATCTTGAATACTTTCACTGGTCTTATTTCACTTAATAGTAGCTGGGGCCCCATTCACAGACAAATAATCAGCATATTCCAACAGTGCTGAGAAGACTAAATGATCCCATCACTTTACTTTAAAGTGTATTATATATAATGGATAGTTTATACCCTTGGGATTATGACAAGAGAAAAGAAAGATTAAGGATAAGATGATTTGAACAAAAAATGTAGAAAATAGAAATGGTTGACCAAATCCATTTTACAGATGAGGAAACTGAATCCCCAACCCATCTCCCACACCTCCAAAAGGAGGTAAGGAATTTGTTCAAGGTCACACAACTAATGTACAGCTTGGTTTTGAACCCAAATCCTGTGATTCCAATTTCAGCATTTCTTTCATGGAACTACAATTCTTCTCTGTTTGAGATAAAGAATATTACTTTATGATAAGTTTGAGACTATTACTTTCTAAATAATAAGATACTTTGGAACCAAAATTGTCTTAAGAACTCATATAGGCATTATTAGAAAAATAAATGGATGTTTCTTTCTCTGATTCTCATCTTTCCCAAATCATGAAGCTGTATAGAGAAGAAAAAGAATGGAAACTCCAGGAGACTGACTTTCTTTTTTTAATTTGACCTACTGGACCTTTCTTTAAGAAGATTTGGGAAGGGGCAGCTAGGTGGCACAGTGGATAGAGTGCCGGCCCTGGAGTCAGGAGTACCTGAGTTCAAATCTGACCTCAGACACTTAATAATTACCTAGCTATCTGGCCTTGGACAAACCACTTAACCCCATTTCCCTTGCAAAAAAATAAGTAAATAAATAAAATAAAGAAGATTTGGGGAAAAACTGATTATAAAATGTGGAGAAGGTCAAAGGCACAGATAGTTTTAAGGTTCTGAGTTTGAAGTTTAGTGATAGGTGATTTGAAGAAAAATGAAAAAAATCAACAAAAAAAAACAAAGCAGAACGAAAAAAAAATCACCAAGCAATATTTCAATTACAAACAATATGGAAGGCTTGGGTATATATATACATATATATATATATATGTATATATATGAAGTTCTTATAAATGATTTATCCCCTTGACTTTACATACTTAATTTATCACTATTGTGACAACTCAGTAATTCTGCAGTTTCATTTGAGGACTTTAAGAATCTTATAGGCAGTCAGGTGACACAGTGGATAAAGTGCTGGTCCTGGAGTCAGGAAGACTAATCTTCTTATATTCAAATATGAACTCACATACTTACTAGCTATGTAACCTTAGGCAAGTCATTTAGCTCTGTTGGTCTCAGTTTCTTCATCTATAAAATGAGCTGAAGAAAGAAATAGTACACCACTCCAGTATCTTTAGCAAGAAAACCCCAAAAGAGGTCATGAAGAGTTAGACACAACTAAAATGAAGGAACAACGCCCAAAGATATTTTGATAATCTACTCTGGAATATCATTAAGATCCTCCAGGATCTTAAAACTTCTTAGGATACTTATAAAGTAGCAGTTTTTAGCATATCATTAAGCAAAAGGAAAAAAATTTGACTAAGTCCCCAGCTCACTCATTGAGGGGGATACTGGGAATAAGAGTCTTTGAGACCATTTGCAAGTATTATTCACAATTTAAAGAAGAGACTATTAAAACACACTATCTGGTTTGCCCAAAGTTTTGTGTAACACAGAGGTTACGTAAAATTATAATCTGCACATACATAGTTTTCCCTCCTCATGATTATGATGTACCAGGCCCCATGCCAAGCACTGGAGACACTTAAAAGAGACAAAAGTCCAAGCAGAGTGCAAGGGGGGGGGGGGAGGCAACATGCAAAAAGATACATATAAAACAGGGTCAAGTAGGATAAATAGTTAATAATTAAGAGAAAAAGCAATGGAGTTAGGAGAAGTTGAGGAAGGCTTCCAGCAAAAGATGAGACTTTAGTTAGAACTTCAAGAAAGTCAGGGAGATGATTGAGTGGAATGAAGAAGGAAGAATATTCCAGGGATAACCAGAAGAAATGCCTGGGGCTGAGAAATGGAGTATCTTATTTGTGGAACAGGCAGGAGACCATGGTCACTGGAGTGAAGAGTAACATATATATAGAAGAAACCTGAAAAGATAGCTCACGAAGAGCTTCAAATGCCAAATAGAGCATATTTGATCCTGGAACAGTTAAGAAGGAGTCTGTTATTGCATAAGGGGTGAAGCAGGGTGCTATCAGACCTAAGTTTTAGGAAAATCTGTTCAATGGTTTAATATAATGGTTTAATGGAATGGAACGGGGAAAGACTTGAGGTAGACAGCTGGCAATAGTCCAGTCATGACATGCTAAGTGACTACACAAGTTTGGCGACAGAGTCAGAAGGCAGAAGAGGATGATCCATTCAGGAGATGTTGTAAAATGAAGTCTTGGCCACAGCTTAGATGGGGGGGATGGGGGTGGGAGGCGGGAAAGGGAGAGAGTGAGGAAACAGGATTACTCCTAGATTGTGAGGTTGAGGGACTGGGTGGATAATATTGCCTTCCACAATAGCAGGGAAGGTAAGAGAAGGAGGAGGGAAAACATAATGAGTTTTCTTTCCGACTTACTGAGTTTAAATTGTCTATAAGACATCCAGTACAAGATACTTGAAAGGTAGTTAGAGATGTGAGACTGAAGGCCACTTAAGTGGTCTCAGAATAATATTTTTAAGTGCACAAAATAAACTTTAGATGATAAAGGAAAACAATTTTATTGAAATATAGTTATCTACAGGGACAATTCTGAAGGATTTGTGATGGAAAATACCATCAACATCCAGAGGAAAATCTATGACATCTGAATATAAACCAAAACATACTATTTTCACTTTTTTTAAAACTTCTTTTTTTTTCTTTTTCTCATTTTTCCCTTTGGTTCTAATTCTTCTTTTACAACATGGCTATTATGGAAATATGTTAAACATGATGGTACATGAATAACCCATATCAGATTACTTGCTGTCATGAGGAGAAGGAAAAGAAGGGCAGGATGTAAAAAATTTGGAACTCAAAAGTTTACAAAGAGATGAATGTTGAACTCTCTTTTTTCATGTAATTGAAATGATAAAATAGTATTCAAAAAAGAATTATCAAAATATATTTTTAAAACAAGTTCACAAACCTCATATCTAAAACTCACCTTATGAATTCCTTACGTATGGCTTGATTAAGAATAGATTCATGATGCGAAATTTTTCCAAATATAATAAATAAAAGTAGAAACAACTTTAGTATATATGTAAAAAAGTTTCTGTGAAGGAAAAAAAATTCAATCATTATTTTGCTGAATAATAACAGCTACAACAGCAATAATTCTCATTATAAAAATAATAAGCATTTCTGTAGTACTTTAAGGTTTACAAAGTATTTTACAAATATTTCATTTGATTTTCACCACAGCCCTATTATAGTTGCTTTTCTTATTCCATTTTACAGGTACCTGAAGTTGAAATAACTAGTCAAACTAACTAAATAGTGTAACTAGCAAAGTTATATTAATAATCTTGCTAGTAAGTGTCCAAGGCTTAATTTGAACTGAGGTCTTCCTAATTTCGGGTCTAGAACTCTAGCTGTTATATTATCTAGCTCCCTCTAATACTTCATATGTATATAGCATTTTCAATTTTGAAAAATACTTTGCCAATGTTATACCAGTTTCATATACTATAAGAAAGGTATTATAGGTATGAATTATTGCTTCCTTTTACAGATGAGGCAACTATGACTCCAAGAGTTGGAATGATTTCTCCTTGGTCAAAGAGCTAAAAAGTATTGGAGATGGAATTTGACATTTCTGACTCCAAGCTCTTAATTATAGAGAACCATATTATCATAACTTCATGAAATTGAATAAGGTATTAAAGGTTAATAATCTGCATCGGTAGGGGCTATACCCATATAGTTGAAATCATTGCTCCTTAAAAAATTAAACTGTTAGACTTTTATACTTATAAATGTTTTAGGAATATGCTGGTTTGCTATTGGATAAACAAGTTGCAACTTCTCTTTTAGGGAGAATTCTATCTCTCTATAGACTCTTTTTAGTGGGAAAACCCTGAAAGCCCATTACTCAAAGCCCTCTGCTTTTTTACTCTCCTGCCACTATAACAACATTTACTTTGTCCCTTAAGATGTGAAAAGTATTTTTAAAACAAGCTCACAAATCTCATGTCTAAAACTTAACTTATGGATCCATTATGTGTGGCTTGATTAAGAATAGATTCATGATGAGAAGTTTACATGTACTCATGTGCCATGTGTGCTTTACATGTGCTTCACACATGTGACTTACATGTATTCATAGTGCTATGGAAACAATACTAGATTTGGATTCAAAAAAACTGGGTTCAAATCCTACCCCCATTATTTACTCCCTGTGTAGTCCTATACAAGTCACTTTTCTGTCTGAGTCTCAGTTTCCTTACCTATCAAATAAGGGGTTGAATTAAATGACCTCTATGATACATTTCATCCAACTTTGAATCAAAGATCTGCTGAAACCAAATATGGAAGAGGTAGTACTCCAGATATAATCATTGTGATCATCATTATTAATGATTATTTCATAGATTAAGAAACTGAAATTCAGAGATTAATTGATTTGACCCCAATCAGATAACAATTACATCTCAGAGGCAGAAGTCAAGCCAGGTCTCTTCTTACTTAAGTATTTTTTCCAGTACACTATGTTGTCTTAAAGATAGTTGATAATCCCCTCATGAGGTTCAGTAAATTAAGGAACCAAAGAACATTGCATGTAGTATCTTTCTCAGGGACTAGTATTCAGATGCTATGAGATACTAAGTCTTAGCCAATGGAATGAAATTCTGATGGAAATTCAGGCATTATAGATCAGGGTGGGGAGAATTTTTGGGATTTTTCTTCTGCTTTTCAGTCTTCTGCCACCACTACCACCAGTACCACCACCACAACAACTAGCATTTATTTTGTCCATTTAAGGTTTGAAAAGTAATTTACATAAGTTACTGTCTACTTCTGACCATACATAATGCCAGTCCAGGAGGTTCATAGGATTTAGAACTAGGAGTGACCTTAGAGATGATGTAGTCCAACTTTCTATTTTTAAAGATAAGGAAAGTGATGAGAATTTGGGAAATGTGATATTTGAAGGCCTAAATTATAATACAGGTAATATAATTTTGGGAAAAGAACATGTTATCTTATCACTTTTTGAGGTTCTGTTTTTGCCTTACCAAGCAGGTAGAAATTATTGCTTTCAACTCATCTTTTTCCACTGACTAGTCATTCTTTACCTTATGATATATTTTAGATCTGACCTTTGAGGGGTCCTACAGAAATTCAGAAGTAGATAACAGCCTTGGTTTACTTGACTTCCTTCCTCTACTCTTAATTTGGTGCCCTCTCTTTGGAGCAATCTTGAAGATCCATATAACAATTCTTCTGGAAAATTACATCATCAGATTGCCTGGAACTTGGTTCATTCTTTCGGTGACACAACATGAGTTCACTTATCGTTCTATGTTCACATCTCCTCCAGAATAATTTTTATTTGGATGACCTTGGTTAGTTTTTCATCTTTCTCAGTGTCCTTTGGATGTTTGGAATAAAGCTTTTAGGCAGCTTATTATAAGTCTAAGAATTCCATCTAGCTTACCTGTCGACACACTTACAATAAATGCTATAAACTCTGACATTTCTCTTTGGAAAAATAATAACCACTTTGAGAATGCATTTCATATGAAGGTGGAAAAAACGATATCCTGGATTAGACAAACATTGTCTAATTTTCATTTCTATAGTACTTTTAAAGTTTACAATGCACTCTCTTCCCAATAAGCCATTAGGTAGGTGATACAAGTTTCATCTTCCTTCCACTCACCATTTTATAGAGGAAGAAATCAATAAAGTGAAGTGACCATTCCATGTCACATAGCTGCTAAGTGTCACCAGATCCCCAGTCCAGTGATCTTTGTGCTAAACTACTTCTCCGGAGTAAATAATGAAGTGGTATTAAAAGAAAGATGATTAAGATTGGAACCTCATGGCATACTTCAAATGTTTTATTTTGGGGACAACAATTGATCAATGTTCATTCAGGCGCCATATTGGAGAGATTGATTTGAAAGCATGGTTGTTCAAATGAAAGGAAATGGCTTCAGGGAAATAAGCATTGGTGTTCTTGTTGTTGCTTAATAAGGCAGCAGTCCTAGAAGGGATGGGGTGAGTGTGGAGGGGGAGGAAAGAATTCTACTCTTGGACTTTGAAAGTAAGAAATGAACTTGTCCCAGAACATTTGAGTAAAGAAAACCAGACAAATTTCTCCCACCTTACTGCTGTTTGGACAAGGACTTCTTTTCTAATTCTCCCTCTGACTTCTTTCAATTGGGCTGAAGTTGGTGGGTGAACCCACTGCAAATAGCGTGCTCTCTGACGGGCCACTAGTATCTGTCAGAGAGAAACATACTCTTCATTAGTCATGCTGGAAAAAGAAAATGAAAGCATTCCCCAGCATTCTCTCCAAACCAAGAAATTAAGTTACCACAAGACTGTGTATTTCATCTTATAATTTAACAATACTATTCTTCCAGGGATTCCTTTGAACCAAGAATGATGGAATACCACCAACTTGAAAGAACCGAAATCATATGTAGGTGACATGCTAAAAAGGAAAATATTGAAGATTTCATTTTCTTTGTTTAGGGTGTAGAGGGAATTCCTCATTGGAAGAACTTCCTTGAATTCCATTTCCCATGAGGTTTTATGCATAACTGCAGCCAAGGCATCACCAGGCGTTATTATGAAAGAATTTGGTGAAAAGTCTTCTGCATGGTAAGAGAGGTACTTTACTTTAAAAGAAGAGAGTCCAGAGCACAATCATGGGTGAAGAGGAAAAGGCAAGCATGAGGCTAGAATTAGAATGGAGAAATGAAGGAGAAAGGAGAAGCACATTTACTAAGGTATTCTAACTAAATGTACTATTTCAATAATCCCAGCAGAATTCTGATGACCTTGGGGCTGTCCTATCCAAAAAGGTTTCAGTCATCTCCAATCTGCTCTGAAAGGCTCCCACAGAGCTCCAAAATGAAAATAGCATTGAATCTTAGGCAAAGGATTCTGTAGCCAATCATCCTTTACACAAAATCTTCACTTTTGTTTTTTGGTTGTAAAATATGGCAGTTTTCTAATGCCCAGGTTGTATTTCTTTTCCATTTCTTTTGGGTGATTATAATTTATTGTTTTATTATTATATATTCATCTATTTTATTCATATTTATATATTATTTTATATTGTTTCAAAATTTCCAGTCATACAATATCAGAAAAAAAATTGTATTAAAAAGATTATAAACATTTTAAAAACTTTGCTGTTTAAATGACAAATAAGTTGTGACATATGAAACTATTGATTAAGTAATTTGGGGGAGGGAGGAACAAACAAAGAACAGCTTCTGAGTGCGAAGGAGATAGGAGAAAATTATAATGCAACTTAGTAAATATAATATGCAATGTTCAATGTGATTGTA
This sequence comes from Macrotis lagotis, assembly GCF_037893015.1. Lineage (NCBI taxonomy): Eukaryota > Metazoa > Chordata > Mammalia > Peramelemorphia > Peramelidae > Macrotis > Macrotis lagotis. The sequence goes on from NC_133665.1 coordinate 116,366,817, forward strand.
CACATCTTGAGGGCAGATTCCAATCTTCCTTTGAATTTATCATATTAATTTCTAAAGTATTATGTACATTTCTTTTAAAAATTCATTATTTCATTGTATGAATATGACCTCACTGAGGAAGTTTGCAACTCCCATTTGTCTGGATAGATGATGGCTTCGGTAGTTGTTTTGGTATCTCCACTCTCCTCCCTCTGGTAACTCAGTGGTACAGTGGATAAAGTCCAGAGACTGAGCTCAAGTCTGGCATCAGACACTTATTAACTGCATGACACTAAGAAAGTCATTTAATCTCTTTGTCTCAGTTACCTCACCTGTGAAATGGGAAAAATTAATAGCAGTTATTGATGAGACGTTTTTGTTTTGTTTTTTGGTAAGGCAATGGGGTTAAATGATTTGCCCAAGGTCACACAGCTAGGTAATGATTAAATGTCTGAGGCCTCATTAGAACTCAGGTCTTCCTGACTCCAGGGCTGGTACTCTATCCACTGTGCCACCTAGCTGCCCCTTGCTGGGACTTTTTAAAAGAGCAAATGAAATAATATTTGTAGTGCTTAACACACACAATACCTGGCTCAAATATAAATGTTTATTCCTTTCCCATCCCTTTCTTTCCCCTCAAACTCCAAAAACATCTGCTGGTAGAAATTGTTAATGGATGAGAATAGATAGGTAGATCTGCAGATAATGGACAACTAACATTCCATCATACACAGAGCCTTTCTAGTTTGGGAGGATCTAATACTTTCACTCCAAGGATGAGACTTTACTAAAGGACTGTGCACACAAATCTAATAAATGTCTGTTGACAGAAAGAATAATTTTTCCATGAGCAAATTAGAATAGGAATAGGCTCAAAGAATATGTACTTTATAAAGTGCCACTTTTACAGCCAGAAAGTGGATTAGCCAGTCATTCAGCTCATCATATTATAATGTGTGTACCTACTTAAATTCATTCTCTGTATTCTTTGGGGGAAAATACATATGGATGAGTTTTATGCATTTGTGCATAATTTATCTTTTATGAATTTGTGTTGGAAGAGTTAGAAGAAGACATCAATAAGCAGGTAATTATCTTCCAAAGCAAATCTAAGTCTATCTCAAAGAACAATTTTGGATAAGGATCATTAGAAGCCAAAAAAGTCACATTTGCTCAATAAATCTAAAAAATAATTCAATAATAATAATAATAATATTTTCACTCCTATTGTTATAATTCTTTAAGAATTAAATCTCTTACTTTTTCAAAGTCAGCTGCAGTGTGGGGAGTACAACAGTATGAAGGGTTCAAGGCACAATTCTTGGAAAGATGATGCAATTCATTTTCAAGGTTCTTAGTTGCATCATATAATGCCTCAATAAAGAAACCTTTGTGGTCTCTTTTTCTCCAAGCTAGGGCCAGCGCCACAAAGAATATCTGGAAAGAAAATCACAATGTAACTTATAGCCAAGTTCATTTGGTTTGTTACCTTTCTCAACATAAAAACTCCTTTTTGTTCCCAGACCAGAAATGACATTCAAGTTTTAGGTTTAACTAAGCCCTTTTCATTTAAACAATAATGGCAAGCACAAGAATAGACACAAGTGAAATGTCTCAATATAGTATCATTTTAATCATTTTGGGGTCTCCAAAACTCCCATCCCTTAAATTGTGTGCAGGAATTGTATTATTCTCACTTTGGGACTAGGAAGCCTGCAGCAGTCCCAAAAAAAAAAAAATCCTATAATCAGTTTCTTAGGAGAATATGCCAAGTTCTGACTGAGAAGTAGAGTGAGCTCAGAAATCACTGATAGGATTCAAAGCTTCCAATGATCTTACATATACAAATCTACCAGAGACTGCTCCATCCCTGTGTGGCTAGCAGTGCCTGGATTGAAGGCAAATTTAATTAGCCACAGAAACACAAATTAGGTACACAGAAGGGTCATGCTCCACAGGTTTTCCTTCCTGTAGAAAACTTGAACAGTAAAACAAAAACCAAAACAAAACAAAAAACTCACATACAGTGAAAATATTCTGGGACCCTGGACTACAGGAATCACGCTGTTTCCTACTAAAAAGTTCCCACCAGTCTCTTCTTAATTCTCAATTAATGCATGTATAATGATTTTAACTGTGTATATTTGTTGGGCAGCTGGGTGATGTGTGATAGAAAACATGATCTGAAGTCAGGAATACTCATCTTCCTGAGTTCAAATTAGGCTGCACACTTAACTAGTTGTGTGACCCTTGGCAAGTCACTTAGCCTTATTTACCTCAGTTCCTCATCTGTAAAAATAAACTAGAGAAGAAAATGTAAACCACTAGTATCTATGACAAGAAAACGTCAAATAGGTTTACAAAGTGTCAGAGACAACTGAATAAATTGTGCAAGTGATCACAGATTTGGAGACAAAAGGGATCTCAAGAGACATCTAGTTTAGCCCTTCTGTTTTTACAGATAAGAAAAACAAGACCTAGAATGAGGAAATGACACCAAAGACCAACCCTAGATAGTTGCATGCTGTAGATATTCAATAAAGTTTTATGAGCTGGCCAAAAAGCATCAAAAGGTTTGAATTTTAATTCCTCTAACTCCTCTGGCCCCACCCTCAAAGTTATTTGTTAGTATCTACGGTCTTGTTTACATGATTGATGATTGAAAATCATGGTAATGATGTTGATGAGTCTAATTGTTCTATTATTGAAAGGAAACAATTACAGCAAATTTCATTTTTTTATGTACTAAAGGAAATCATAGTGATGGGGGCGGGGAATATAATTTCTGTTCAATAAAAGAATTATCTATTTCCTGGTCACTCCTTCATTTACCACAAGGTCTGGCCTATAACAGATACTTAATAAATACTTCTTGATTGATTTACTTTTGATTTAGTAATTATTGGGTCATTGCTTTTTACTACAAATTTATAGCAATTAGGAATGCTTCTTACCACAAATGGCTGGGCAACAAAAATACAGCCCACAATGGAAAAGAACACTGAATGGATCCATATGATACACTTTGAAGGACCAAACCTGTATAAGAGAACAAGAATGAAAGTGTCCCTTGTGATCTTCAAAATCAGTTTTCTTCTATTTCCAGAATTTAGTTTTATTGTTTCCATAGTAGAAATTAAACAACAGATTCAGGGTCCTCCTGAGGGAATCCCACTTCTTATTCCATTAGTCTTTTCCCTCTGCTAAAATTGATCCCCTTGATTTCAAGTGAGCCAGAATAATTTTATAATTTGAGGCCTAATTTTTTTTGCTACATACCTACAGATTCAGTCTCAATACAAATCACCTTGAAGACAAACTCCGACTAGAATATATTTCACTGTAAAGTCTATAGGGGGTAGGTAGTGCCTTTATCTAAATTTTTTAATTTTGCATAGCATTATAACTTGCATTCAGTAGGTAACTTATTTGTATCTGTTTGGTAGAATAGAATCAAACTATAATAATATTAATGTTAATTAATATTAATTTGATAGAATTATAGAACTGCAAAGTTTAGCTAATAATTAGTTTGGACCCCTTGTTCTACAGGAAAAAAACTGAAACAGATCAGTTAATTGACTAAACTTCTGTCACCCAGCTAGTAACAGAACTGGAAGCTGAGTAAGTGCCAAAGACAGCTCTTTTCTCCCTAAACAATACTTCTCTCTTTAGGTAGATTTTGCCATAATAATTAATGAACTATTGAGAGATGGTTCAGTATTCTAGTTAAACATATCCTCTCTCCAAAAAAGCGAATGGGATGTTCTTCTGCCTGAAAATTCAACAAACTAGTCATGTATTATCTTTCAAAGTTCTTTCATAACAATGCAGCCAATTTGCAGCTTATTGCTTCATTGGTAATAGATGAAAAGCTGCAAGGGAACAGAGTGTTTATTTAGATCAACACCTCATTTTGTAAATGAGGAAACTGAGATCACAAAAATTACTCACCCAAAGTGCAAGAGATCTGAGTCTCAGAAGTGGGGATTTGAACCCAGATTCTTAACTCCAGAAAGCACTCCCCCACCCCAGTATCCCTCTGACTCAAAATAGCTATTACGGTGTTAGAATTTCCATTGTGTCCATCATTTAAATGTCTTTCATAATTTCTAATTTTGTCATTGTAAATATTCAATTAGAGAAAACTTTTTTTTTTAGTTTTTTTGCAAGGCAAATGGGATTAAGTGGCTTGCCCAAGGCCACACAGCTAGGTAATTATTAAGCTTCTGAGACCAGATTTGAACCCAGGTACTCCTGACTCCAGGGCTGGTGCTTTATCCACTACACCACCTAGCCGCCCCAGAGAAAACTTTTATAGACTATTATCTACTTTGGAAAAAAATATGAAAAATTCAGATCCAAGAAATAAATATTTACCTAAATGACGGGTAATTTATATTATTTTTTTACTCCACCAATTCCCTTGACCTAATGTTTATCTATAATTGATTCATCATCTCTTCAAGATGCTTGTTGGAGCATTAAATCCAATAACAGCCCAGATGATTGCTATCATTTAAAAAAGGCATATTTTAACTTTTACAACCAGAAAGGTAAAATTATCAGGCTCTGTCTCAAGATGGAAAGAGAAAGGACATGATAGAAATCTATTGTGGATCTATTTTAATTACCAGACAATGTTCTCTTGACTCAAAACTGGCAGGAAATAAATCAGTTCTGTGTTCTGGGAAAAGAGCCAATCTCTAATTCTGTGAAATTTGAGATATTCCTGTATGTCTTTCTATTATGAAGCATAATGCTGTTTGCATCAGTCTCCTGTCTCAAAAAGCTCTCCTCAGAGGTAGCATTTTGCAGATATTCACAGTCTTTTGCCACCATGACCCATAAACCATGCAGCTTAGCGATTTGAACACCCATTCCTAAAACTTCCTATGAGGTTACATGGTATATAACAATTTTTTTGTCATTAAAAAAGAGGGGGATTTTTTAGTGTTGAAAATATTATTGGTTCACCATAAACTCTTTATATTCAAAGTCATTATCAATCTGGCTGTACCTCATTTTCCAGCCTCACTTCATAGTGCTATGTGACACCATGTGACCCTTCTGGGCTTATTAACATCACTCCCCTTTATATATCTCACCATCTGGCCTTGAAGTTTCTCACATATAACATTTCATCTCCTTTCTTTGTGACTTTACATAGTCCATTCTCCCATTTCTGGAATATCTTCCCTCTGCTTCTCCCCTTCTTAGAAGTCCTGGTTTCCTTCAAAGCTCTTGCCATATTAATCTTTCCTGATTCCTACAATACCTAATCCCTCCCTGGAAAAAAATCTTATCACATTAATCTTGTATATACTTAGATGACACATTTTGACTCCCCCAATAAAATACAAGTGCTTTTAGAGGGGCAGGGTCTGCTAAATTTTTGTTCTATAGGGGTGCCTAGCCACAACGCTTATCATAGAAGTCATTTTATAAATCATTGATTGATTCACTTGCTCACAATATTCTTTACAGAGTGACAGAGTGGCTAAAATGTTGGACCTGAAGACAGGAAGACCTGAGTTCAAATCTGTTTCAGATCTGAGTTTGCTAGCTGTGACTCTGAGCAAGTCACTTAACTTCAACCTCGGTTTCCTCTCCTATAAAATAGAATGAATGATAGCAATTCTATCCCAGGGTCCTTGTGATGTTGAAATGAGATAATATTGAGGAGTAATTCAAAAACCTTAAAACGTTATGCAAATGTTAGCGATTATTATGATTATAAGGACGATGACAACAATGACTATAACAACAGATCAATGATTATGACTACTCTGACTATGACGATTTCTGCCACTACTTCAGCTGAATTGGATTTTTTTTTTCCATTGTGCTCCCATCTCTTCTAAAGCTGCTCTGGGCTGTTTAGGAGCTAAGCCTAGATTCAGAGAATACATGCTACATCGGACCTGCAGGGCTGTATTGTATTACTTTAATCTACTTTAGGTCTTACCTGTATCCTAGAAGTCCTGTCACCAACCCACAAGTCACAGACAATAACCCACAAGTGATCCAAGCCACATAAGACAACCAAAGAGGAAGAACCATCCGTCTTCGTAGAGCAGATTCTTCTAACCCACTGCAGGGTTCTAAGGAAAAGACCACAAACAAAATACAGAATACATTTTCTAGCAGACCATTTTGAAAACATTTCGGACAATAGACATTTGAATGGGCTATTGAGAGGCAGCTAGATGACATTTTGGATAGATAGCTAGCCCTGAGTTCAAATCGTGCCTCAGAAACTTTTTAGCTGTGTGATCCTGGGCATACTTCTTAATGTCTCTCAGTCTGTTTTCTTAACTGTAAAATAGAGATTATAATTGTGTTTATCACACAGAAGATCAATTGAGATTATTTGTAGATATGGATAATATTTTGCAAATCTTAAAGTGCCATATTAATGGCAGCTATTATGATTATGATTAATTATTATAATTCATCATTGGTTAGTTTTCTCCTAGGTCAATGTCTCTTTAAAAATGGTACTCCCTATAATGATTTCAATTTATATTGAAATTGTTTTTACTAATGATCACAGGACCTCAGATTGTGAGCTAAGACAAACCTCAGAAGTCTTAAAGTCTATCTACATATTTTGCCTGTTGCTTAATTTGAAATCATTGTCAAATTAAGTTCCTTCAATGATTCTGAGGCTCAGAAGTCCTGCCTCATGACCGTTTTTCAGAGAGGCAATCATGGTTTTGCCAAGTATGTATCTGATTTTAAGTTATTCTTTCCTTGCTTTGATTGGTTATCTTTTAAAGATGGAGAAGATGATGTATACATAAGTCTGAACATTGTCTTCCAAGAGTCTAAGCGTAAAGTTATTAAAGCTTAAAATTTATGATTAACTAAATTCAAAATATGTAATGCAGAAATTACTATATTATGTTATTCAGATATTTTAATTTTATATTCAGATATATGGATTATCTATATTCTTAGGTACTAAAACAACTACTTCAAGCTACTTGTAAGCAATATTTAAGAAAATGTGGGAAAAGAGTCTAAATACAACAAACTGAAGGAAATTTTGGTTATAAAAGATGGAAGAAAATGAGGACTATAAACTATAGACCACTGAGCTTAAATTCCTATGGAAATTCTAGAATAGATAATTAAAGAGATGGATAGTAAACATTCAAAAGAAGAAGTGGTGATTACAAACAGCTATTAAGGCTTCATCAAGGTGATAAAGGTGATAAAGGTAAATTAACTTTATTTTCCTTTTTTAATGGGGTAATTAAACTATCATTTGAAGGGCAGTGTGGGAGATATAATTTACCTTGATTTCAGCAAAACATCTGACAAAGTATCTCAATCTATTCTTGTGGAAAAGGGGGAAAGAAATGAATAAGAACATCCTACAATGAGATGTGTTCAGAACTGGTTGAATGGCCATATTCAAAGAGTAGTCTTTAATGGTTCCCTGTTGGTTTGGCAGGATTTCTAAAGGAGCATCCCAGGAGACTGTGCTTGACCCTGCTTTGTTTAATATTTTTATCAATAGCAGGTAAAAGCATAGATGCCATGCTGGTCACATATGTAATGGGATCACTAACACAATGAAAAAGTTAGGATCCAAAAGAGATTCTGCATTGGATTGGATCTAATAAGGTAAAATTCGATCCAAATAAATATAAATTCTTACACTTGGGTTCAAAAAATCAATTTTATCAGTGTATTGGGGATGTAGGATTAGACAGCAATTGGTCTGGAAAGATGTTGGTGTGCTGTAGGTTTCTAAATAAAGACAAAAAAAAGCTAATGTGAGCTAAGGCTGCATTAAGAGTGGCATCACTTCCAGGAGGATGAGGTGATACCCCTTCTCTAGTCAGGCTATACATATATATATATATATATATATATATATATTCCACAATACTCCATATATATATATATATATATATATATATATATATATATATATATTCCACAATACTCCATATATATATATATATATATATATATATATATGTATGTATGTATGTATGTATATATATGGATTGTTAATGGTTTTGAGTCTATCCTATGAGAATCAGTTAAGAAACTGAGAATATCAGAGCTATCTTCAGGTATTTTAAAGGCTATCACTTAGAAAAAGTTGACTAGAGGTGTTCTGTTTGACCCCACAGGGTAAGATCAGGACCAATAAGCAGAAATTTCAAAGAAAGAATATTGGATTTCATGTCAGAAAAACATTCCCCCAAAATTATAGATGTCTAAGAGTGGAATGGGTTGCCTCCAGAGGTGGTAGGATGCCCCTCATTGATGGCCTTCAAGAAGAGAATGAATAAAATCATGATGGGAAGTTTATAGAGAATGTTTCTTTTGAGTATAGATTGGGTTACTGTTGATTGTCACTAATATGAAGATGTGTTAGTTCCATTGATTGGAGTTTTCATGTGAACAATGACCCATCACAAATCTTGATTTATTATTTTGTCTAGACTTTAAAAAATGATAAAGAAAATGTTCATACTTCAGATTAAAATTAAAAGTGTATTGTGGGCTTATAGTTTTGTTTTGTTTCTTGCAGAACTGGGTGTTAAATATTTATAAGCACACCTCTGCTGAGGTGTGCTTATAACTCTAAATTCCATACTGGGATAAGCAAATCATTCAGGTCTTCCTTAAGAGACTGAGAAAATCAGGGGGAAAAATCATTGCAACATCTGACTATTCAATTTTATAGGTTTTCTAGGGCCTCTTGTTATATCTAAATAAATCATGATTAAAAATGTCAAACCCCATTTCAATAAAAGAAGCAACTGCAAAGAAATATTTTTGTAGTTGCTGATTAAAAATTATTTCCATTCACTGAATGGAAATATTTTTAGTAAAAACTGTCTCCTGTTTTTGAAGTAAACTTGGTACCTGTGACTTTATTCATGTATGGAACACCTGATGAGGAATTTTTTTCTACTAAGTCAATTAGTAGTTCTTCAACTTCTAGTTTTAGTGAATTGCTGTAAAAGAAGTGACTTGTCCAACATCACATAAGCCATATTGATTAGAGGTGGATTTTGAACCTAGATCCTCCTGTCTCTGAAACTGACTATCCCCTACACTCAGCTGCCTCTGTTTGCAAAATTTCAATTCTCAGCATCATATATTGATTGGCTAGATGTGCTCATATCTGTCTAGGGCATATTTCACATCTTGTTGGACATATTCTAATATATTGATATCTAGTTGGAAATAAAAAGATATGTCTTATTAAAGTATCACTTAGATTTAAACTTTAATTTATCTAAATATATTCATTTATCCAATTTCTCAATTGGCCTGTCACAGTTTGCTCATTTAAAAAAATGATTGTATTTAAGAATATATTCTAGCAGTCCTTTGGATCTATTCTAGACATGCAGATCTTCAACATGGAAAATAGGTACATATTTTAAATTTGTCCTGCACTATGAATTTAACCTGAGGAGTCATTAGAATGAGCATGGGATCCTTTTGAAATAGTTCTATTAGGATCAAAGCTGTAGTTCTCCAAATGTTCAGAATATCTGAAAGAGCCAGTGCTGGGTCTTTCTTTCTTCTCATTCTTATCTCCAGGGGAAGCCTCCACGGTAAATTCCTCCAATGTGTTTTGCTAGAGAGAACCAGAGAGAAAAAAGAAAAATGTTTATTAATATTGTAGCATCAATGAAAATGCAATCAGCAAGGCTGCCCAAAAAGATTCATAAGACAGAAACAGGGAATGCTTTGTACACTAATCCTTTGGGTGAATTCTGAAAGAGTAAAAATATGGGAAAGAAAAGCAATAAGCACAAGGATTCAGACTTGTTAGAAACTATGGAGCAATAGTTTGCATATTAAGGATAGAATAAAAAAGAATATTTACATGAGAAACTATACGGTATTACACTTCAAGATAAGTACAATGCTACCTGAACATTTTATTCAAGAGTTTTTTTAAAGGCAAATTTTTTAAATTCCATAATGTGAGAATTCAAATGTTGAAAAAGCAAAAGCAAAAACCATGGAATTAGCTGCTAAACTATTTACCTCATACTTATTCTGTGATTTCTGGGTCCATTGATGGAAATCATAACCTAATAAAACAAATTAGATGGGATGTTGAACTGAGGGACATAATTAAGGGGCAACAGAGAAAGGGTTTTCCTTCTGTACTAAGCAGAATGAACCTTCTTTGAGAACTAAAAAATATCTTATAGACAAGATTTTGTGATACTGATGCCAAAATTTGGACTTACTTCTAACCACATTCTTGCCCTGAACAAACATTACTTTGAAAAAGTTTAATCCTTCAAAATAAAGGAAGCTTGAAATCTTTATATTCCCCAGAGTACCACATATAAACATGTCTGGTTTATGCATTTAGGCTGTGAGATTTGAAGCTGAATGAGGTTGTAGTTCAGTTAGTCCAATCCCCTTATTTTTAAATGGGACATTCAGTTCCAAAGAAGTCAAGCGACTTACTTATTCAAGGGCATGTTCATATAGAAAATGGCAGGAACAAAATTCAAATCTGGGTCATCTGATCCTAAAATCAGCACTTTTTAACCACACCATTTCTTTCTCAAAATACTACTGATTAAGAAATAAATATCAATTCTGTAATTATTCTTAGAAATGAATACTTTCTTCTTCCTCTTCCTTACTTTTTTAGGCTGGGTCTCCCTATCTCATTCAGCCTGAAAGTACAAAGGCTACTCATGATCCTAGTCCCATAACTACTCAGTGCAAAATTTTTGACTTACTCTGTTTCCTATTTAAGCCAATTCACCCTCTCCTTAAACAGTCTGATAGCCTTCTAGGGAGCCTCACCATATAAATGCCAAACCTATTGTGAATGGCATAGCCCATAACAGCTCAGAACTCCTAAACTCTTGAGATCCACCAGTCTCAGTTTTCCCAACAGCTGAGATTTCAGGCATGTACCGCTATGCCTAACCCTATTTGCCTATGGGAAAAAAAATACAGCAAAAGAACTTTCTTTTTTGTTTGGAAAATTTGGTAGAATATGTTAATGTAAGTCCACTTATTTTCCAGTTTAAATTGATATATTCTTATTTCCACAACATAGTTTTTAGATTTTGATATATGCAGATGCACATAGATTCTCATCTCTATTATGTGTTTATGAGATATTGATACTCTATACTCTTTACCATTTACTGAATATATTGGAGATCCTCTTTGAGATTTGTATGACTCTTCAATGGGATTCCTAGTGGTCCTCTGTGAAGGTAAAGAAGAGACTTTATTAATCATTATTTTCTAGTACAACAGCTACTTCAAAATTACCAGGTCAACCCAATAAACCCAACACATTTCAGGTTTACCTCACTGAGCCTGAATAGCAGAGACAACAATAATGCCACTGGGGAGATGATGAAAATGGAGACCACGCCATTCATTAATGAGACTACAGAGACATCTGGAAGGTCAACTTCAGGAAAGTGCTTTAAAAAAATTACATAATTCTATGAAAATATTATACTAACATCAAAATATTAATATATTATTGGGAAAATATAGTTTACTTTGAAGCAGAACAAATATAAAATGAAAGTATAGCATTTTAATTAATAATTAATAATTTAATTAATTAATTAATTAATTGAATTTCACTTTACTGAGATTTCCCTCCTTATCCCATTCCACTGAGATTCCATCTTCAGTACCAAAAAATGAGAAGGTAGGTACTTAATGGAAACCATATGTGTGTGTGTGTGTGTCTGTGTGTCTGTGTGTCTGTGTGTCTGTGTGTATTTACATATACAGTTATACACAAAGACATATACGTATGTGTAGGTATACATACACATTTACATATATATAATATATGTATATATATATGGGTATCTTATAAAAAACTTTAAAATTTTTTTGAGTTCCAGTTCTTAGCTTACAAATTTCTAAGAAAAAAATGAACAAGACTTTTAAAAAATTTCACATTCATCACTCTTCATATTATATTACAGTTATACTGAAACATTTGAAACCTTTCTTACAAGTAGTAAAGAACCAGATATCCAACAACTGGTTCAAAATCTTCAACATATGGAAAGAGGATATTTCATAGACAGCTGCTGTTTCAGCATTCTTAAGTACAACCACTCAGAGGTCATGAGAAAGTTAGTAGTTTCATAATATGATGAAGGAGTACATATTTAAGTGTTTTTCCTTTCATCAAAAGTCATTACATGATTTCTCTCAGGAATCAACATATTTAATAAAAGATAAGAACTTAATTTTAATCCTTCCTAATTATTTAAATGATATTAGCTCAGGGCTTTCAAAAGTGTGTTATTTTCACTATAGATTTACTTGGTCCATTCTGACTTGATTTTCTAGAAATAACAGAATGGGATCCTGGTTCTATTTTGTTGGTTTTTCAGAACTGAGGCCATAATTAAGAGAGAAGATCTGGGCATTCCAATTGTGCCACCAGAGGTAAAAATCTTAGACCAGTGCAAGATGGATCAGTGTGAAAACATTTGCCAAGAACGTTTTCATTAATCAAGAAAGAAAGTTGGAGGTTCAAAGATGATCAGATACTGTTGTAGTTCTGACCATAAATGATGCTGACTAGCAATCCGGTGGCATTATTCCCATGGCCCACTGGGCAACTACTGGGAAACCAAAGTCTTTGTGTTCCAGGGAAAGCATGGTTGCAGAGCTGAGTAGTATAGACCACTGAGTTACAAATTAGCTTTACTCTTCTGTCAATGCCTTGTCACCAAATATTACCATATTGATAATCTAGTCCATCATGAAACAGGTAAGCTTATCACCATAAAATTACCATATTGATGATTAGACTATCCAGTGACTAGTTTAGCTTAAACCTGTTGTTGAAAGATCATTGCCATAGAAATCACCATACTAAGACTGAGAGACAGATTAGCTTTCTGTATTATCACAAATCATCACCAAACATACTAAAAAATTGTTGCTCTGCCCTGAGCTCCTACAGCACCATGATGCCTTGAATATGTGGGAGAGACCACATCTAAATGGCTAAAGTTTCCCATTGTATCCAGACCATCACCAATAACCCTATTTCTTATACTGATAGGTAACAGAGTATAGATGGTTCTGGAAGAGGCAGTGAGAAAGTTATCTCCCCTCACTTTCATCAATATAATGGGCATGCTATCATTCACTTGATGTCATGGTCTTCTTTGGTATGAAGGACAACAATCAAGTCACTTTTCTGCTTTCCTGTTGTGAGGAAAGGAATACTTCAAGAAAAAGTATATTTCTAACTATAGGTTACCATACTTGAACTAGAAAGAACCACAGAAGTCATCTATTCTATCTCCTTCATTTTGCAGATTAGGAAACTAAGTCCCAATGAGGTTAAGCGACTTGATCAAGGTGACAAAAGCAGTCAGTACCCCAGAACTCACCCAGGCCTTCCAATTTCAAACTCAGTATTCTGTTATCAATGACAAAATTGAATTGTTAAAGAAATCTATATCCTTTTGGATCCATTTATTTTCCTTTTCCAGTTTCATCTATAAATGCTCTTGGGGTGTTGTGGCTTATGTGTATTTCATTCAAAGTTTTTTTCAGACTCATTCCCTCACTTCCACCCTCTGGTGATTAATATTTTGGGAGGTAATACTCCTGATATTCCTCCACTTTCCTTCTCTGTATTGTTTTTCAGATTTGTTTATAGCCTAAACCAGTTTGCTCTTATTTTCCATGTCTTCTCACTTGGGAATAATTTTGTTCAATGAATCTCTGATTATCATTATCAAACATGGCATAAAAGAAAATATTTCTGTCATTGTTATAAAGCATGTCCTCCTGCAGAAGAGGGATTCCTATAGATTGAGGTCTTCCAGCATATAGCAAACAATTAACAAATGCTTGTTAAGATCTATGGAAGACCTTATGTTATATGTATAATGACCCTCAGCACTGCAAGATCTCCTCAATGAGATTATATTTTCTTCAAAAGAGATCAGACTTAAAACCCACTTGAGAAAAGGGATCAAGAATGTCTGTTTCCTAGATCACAACATTATTTATAAGAGCATAAGGGCATATCTATTAAAGTATATATATAAAGTACAGATATTGCTTATAAATAATTACCTGAACCCATAATTGGACAAAAGGAAATGAGTGATTTAATCCAATATAGGAAATGAAGTGCACTTTTAATGATTCCAAGATCTTTCCATTCATGAAAACTGATCTTTTTTTTAAATAACTGATGTTAAAGCTCAAAACATAGAACACTACAATCTCTAAAGACTCAAAATTTGGAGAGATTTAAAGGGCAAAGGTAAGTACAAGTAGGTTAAAGCCTTTTACTAATAATTATGTACATGTAGGAATAATATAAATAAAACCACCCAAAATCATTTGATTACAAAATCCAATATGATGGTCATAGAACAAGAGTGAGTGATAATAGGCATACAATTCAAATGATTAAGTCCTATCAATAAAATGTTAGGAGACCTAGAAAAAAAGATTTCTAGTATGTTAAATATATCTTCTGCGGAAGATTCATTGGAATATAGGGATAAGAATTGCACTAGATGAGTGCAATGTTGTAATGTATTTATTGTTGTAATCTGCATGAGTAGATGAAAAACCACATCAATAAGATCTTCAACTCTTTAGTGCATACTGATCTTGAAAATTTATGCTTTAAAAAAGATGCCAAAATATGGATTTGATTCCAAGATTACTTTAAAGATAAAAATATAAAATATATCTTTAAAAATAACCTTTAAAAGTGTACCATAGATTTTGAGATGGAAAATTGAAGAACATTCAATTTAACTGCCTTCCCTCATCTTTTTATATTTAAGAAAACTGAAAGTGAAAGAGATAAAACATACCTCTTCATGTTCCATGGCAACTAATGCAGCATTGATAGACATATAGCCTAATACCAAGAAAAGGCAAACTACGAGTCTCTCAGTATGACTGAAGCAACTATAGGATGGACGACTATATATGGATATCCACATGTGGAAATCTTCTAGGTACTCAGTGAATTTGGAGTACAAAAGCTAAAATAAAGATAGAAAAAAAGTTCTATTATTGATACACTATACAAACTAAATTTGTGAATATACTGAAATATTTGTTGATATGAGAAACAGTAACTTGCAGATATTCTATGATTTTATAAAACAATAATTCATGAATGTTGTTTCTTATAACTACTTATGTAATTCAACAAAATTGTTCTTCAATCACTTCCCAATATATTGCATAGTTTAGTATCAAAAGTCTGAATATTTACTAAGGTATCTTTCTATGCTAGAAAAAACAGAATAGTTATTGGAAATAATTTAAGGTGATAATACAAAAAATATGTTTCATCTATGCACTTAACAAACATTTGTTAATTGTTTGCTATATGCTAAGCACTGGGGATATAAAAATAAAAAGTTCTTGATCCTTGCTGCCAAGAGCTTTAAGTTCTCCAGTTGGAGGCAGAAGGTGACAGGGGAAAGATACTCTGTATGGAAACTAGATTTAACAGAGAGAAGAGAATTGGAACAGGGAAAACAAATACCAGTCTATTGTAATTGTCTTGGCAAAAGGTAATGAGGGCCTGAATTGAATTGGTAGATTTTGTGGAGGAAGGATCCATGAATGTATAAAAGGGCCGCATAAGAGTAAAGGCTTGAGGATTATGAACGTGGGATGATGAAAAGATAATGCCCTCCAAAGAAATAAGGAAATTAGGAAGGAGAAAGTTTTGGGAAGTGGGGGGCGAGAAATAATGTTATCTTTTAGTTCTATTGAGTGTAAGATTTTTGTAATACTTCCTTAAAATTGTTTTCAGAAACCTAATCCAATGTTTTTTTCCACTATGCCATACTGACTTTTTTCCCAGTAGAGTAGAATAGTCCACTGATCTATATTTAATAGGTTCAAAAAATCATATTATCAGAAAACTCTGGAATGAATTCTCTATAATATAGGAACACAGTGCTGTTCTACTTCATGTTGGTCACTGAAACCATGTTATGATAATTTGAAATGGTAATATCTTCATTGGTTCAAAAAGAATGGTCTTACCATTAGGATATTTAAGAAATATTTAACCCTAACCTTTAAAAGTGTACCATAGATTTTGAGATGGAAAATTGAAGAACATTTACTTTAACTGCCTTCCCTCATCTTTTTATATTTAAGAAAACTGAAAGTGAGAGAGATTAAATAAATCACCCAAGATCATACAGGTAACAAGTGGCAGTCAAGATTTAAACTCAGGACACTTTTCACCATATCGAAGAAGAATACTAAGAAGATAGAAAGACGTTGTGGATAGGGATTGGCCTTGGAGACAGGAAGACCTGGGTTCAAATTATGCCTAAGAAACATACTGGTTATGTGATCGTGGTAGGAAAGAATACTGGATTTGCCATTGGATTCAAATATTAGCTATACCACTAACTGATCAGAACCTTGGATAGGTTACTTGAATTCTCTGGACCTCAGCTTCATTATCTACAAAAACTTAGACTAGATGAACTCTAGGGTCCTTTCAGTTCTAAATGTTCTGAAGCTTTTCATGACCCAGGTAACTCTCTGAAATTGGGCTGCCAAATAAGGAGGTTTCCAAATTGATAAAACCCACATAACCAGACCCTCGCCCTTGCCCCCCCAAAAAAGGTACAGAAGAGCTCAAAATATTAACCTGGAATCAAAGATTGGTCCAATTTTTACTTACTTTCCTGAAACCAAGTCCATTTTTGAGAGGCCTAAGCTCTCGATCAACTTTCCCTTCCCTCTTGCTCACAGCTAGCCAGCACTCAGCGGGAAAGAACCAGCTGGCTCCGGTGATCAGATCTTTCACAATCACATGGCTGATGTACCAACTTGGAGAACATCCACTGTTATCGTGCCAGAGATGGATTTTCCAAAGTGGGCCTAGATTATTTGGGACACTAATGATACATACATAACAAAAAAAAAAAAAATCAGTACTCCTGAGAAGTCTTTTTATGCCTTTGTACATTGGTCATGATAAGCATTTCATCAACTACATTCCACTAATATGCAATTCTTAATTTGGCCTCAATGATCCTAATTTGGACCCTTTTTCCATTTCACAGGCCACTTATCTCTCCTAGTCCTTCAACTCTATATATCCTCATAGCTGTGGCTCTTGTCTTGAGTCCTATATGCTTATTTATTTCCCAAATATGCACAGGACGTTCTCACTGTGATCCCTTTTCACCTCCCCCATCAGTTCTTCCCCCAACTGCTGCAAAGCAGCTGCGCATCAGTAAGTGCCAGAGAACCCCAACAGAACTTTCTAAGTTTCTATCCCTATCCCCACTTTAGGTGGGCTCAAGAAGAATAACACATGGCTAAGCAAATCAGTAGGATAAGTAACAGTTAGGAGGAGGGAGAAAATGCAATTGACTTGGGAAAATAAGGGGAATTCAATATATATATTCTTCAATGTACATATAAAACAGATTTGTATTTCTTTTAAAAATATTTACTAATTCCGATAGGTCTTGTATTTCAGTATGTCTGAATAGGTAAAATTCAGTTGTATGTCAAAGTACCTTACTATAAAGGTATGTCTGGAGTTCCTTTCAAACAGGGACTTCTCAGGGCAGTAGAGCTCTCTAGTTTCTGAAAATTCATATTCTCCATAAAAAACAATGTGAACCTTTACATGTAGAGAAATAGGAAAACAGAAATCCATTCAGTGTGAGCACAAATTAAAATGTATAATCCAGATTCATCTATGTGCATTTAGGTTTCATCCTTGTATAGGTCAACTTGTCAGTTCTATTTTTTTCTGTATGTAAGCACTAATCTGGAGGACAATTATCTTTAGTTTCAAGGGGAACCCTAAATAATCTTCTGCTTAGCATAAAAACATAAGGATTGTACCTATAATCAGTCAACAATCAAAATAGTTATTAAATTCTTCTATACCTATTTCCATGCCAGATCATTCTTTTATTGAGGGCATAAATAAATGATAGAATCTTTACTTTCAAGAAGTTTATTGAAGTATGTGTCAGTGTTTGGCAAATTAGGCTTGCTCTATATGCATTTACAGTATCTCTCCTTTCCCAGTATTTCTCAGGTAATTTATATTTTAGTTTTCTGTTATATATAAAAAACAGAATAAGTTCCCTTTCAATATCCTTAATTCTTAGGGACTACTATAAAATGTAAAACATATTCCCCTAGAAAGGTACTTGTATAGATTCAACAATCTCTTTGGGGGAAGAAGGTATATAATATTACTTTTCTTTTCTTAGTTACCTTCAACAAAATCATTGGTAAATGAAAATAAAATGGCAATTATATTGTTAGTAATAGTAGTAGAGATTGAGTAGATAATAAAGGCACGGGGACTTGTTACCAAGTCAACCCACAGGCATCTCTGAATAAATTTCCCCACAGGTATCCTGAATCAGTTCCTTAGATACCACAGAAATATAGAAAACTGAACACATAGCCAGTTCAGAGTCAGCAATTAACTATAAAGCATGTTGCATTGTATTCCAGAAAAACAGTAGGCACTGTGGTGCGTTAAGAGGAACTAGAAAACAGTCTGTTTTCAAGGAGTTTAAAAATCTACTTTAGGAAATAAGATTGATATCCATGAAGAACCTGCAGAGTAAAAGATGAGTTTTTTCAGGTTAGACATGTGATATTTCATTGATAACAACAGCTTTCCCATGGGGGAAATTCCTTCTTCTGACAGGGAGTGGCCACTGTCCATCTTAGAGTCTTAGAGAACAGGGGCATTAAAGAACTAAATCATTTTTCTGAATATATGACATATAGTCAGCAAGTGTCAAAAGTAGGATTTGAAACCAGATCTTCCTGCTTGTAAAACCAGCTCCCTATCCAATCCTTCATACTATTTAGAACAAACAATGGTATATAATCAACAATGGTGCATATAATCAATGGAATGAGTGAATTCTATGGTAAAACTAGAGGAAAGCAAATAAGGACAAAATCAGGAAGGATTCCATGAAGGAGTGGGGCAGTGCCTTGAAGAAGAGAAGGATTAGTGAGGAAGAGGAAGTCAGGGAATATGATGGCTACCTGCATTGGTTTGAATGACTAAACCACCTCTCTTTCCTAACAGGGTGTCACATTCTTCTGCCATATATATTCTCAACATTGGTTTCAAACTCAAACAGAAATGGAGTCCACTAAGTTATACATAAAGATCCCTATATTGATTTAGAAAAATTACATATTAAAATTATTTTCTGTTGTACTTTTTATTTATTTTGCTTAATATTTCCCAGTTGCATTCTAATCTGATTCAGGGGTACTCGGAAGTGTTGACACTGGAACACACCCTCCATATCTGACATATCTGCTGCTCTTTGATAGAGCTACAATGGCTATTTGAGAGAGGAGTTAGACTGGTATTACTTGGAGAAGAGAGGACAGAATGGAGAAAAGCAGCAAAGAAGCAAGTTAGGCTTGATGTAAGGAAAATCTTCCTAACTCTAAGAGCTCAGCCAAAAGCACAGTAGCAGCTTTGAAAAGTAATGAGTCCCCTTCATTTGAAATCTTCAAGCAAAGTTTAGATGACTATATTATTAATATGTTATTGAGGGCATCCATCTGAAGACTTATGCAAGACTAGATGATCCTTAATTCAATATGTTGGAAAGGAGATTCTCAATTATATTGTAGGTGGGGAATCTCTCAAATGGAAGGTCCCACAAGAATTCTGTCAGTTTATAGATAATGGCTAGGTGATGAAACTGTAGGACTAGAGAGGATATAAGCTAATTATGACTCTGTCTTACTCATCTTAACTAACTCTAAATACAATTATATTCCTAAATTGTATTCCTTAAAAAGTTTTCCAATTACCTTTGCAGTCAACTGTGCTGGAGCTCGAAAACCTGTGTCAATAATGACTACATAGACCTGTTTGTCTCTAGCCTGGGAGTTTTCCTGTAAGAAAATGTATCCACTCTTCTTTTGTTCATGTAGGTCTCTGTGTTTGCTTACAATGGCCAGAAAGGCAAAAAGAAGCATAAAAAACAAAACCAGAAGACTGGGGAACAGGTTTTGTGGGATGCTGTTGAGAAAAGGAAAAAATAAGAGCTAATTAGTGATTGAAGTCAATATTTTAATAGTGATGTTCAGAGAGAAGCAGCATGCTCTAATAGTTACATAACTTGGAGAACATGAATTTTTATCCTTTGCTTCAAAAGTGATTAATGAGACTGCTAGCAAAACAACACTACATCTTTGTACCTCTGTAAGAGAAATCACATTACAAATGTTGTATGCGATAAGATCATTATTTTGCTCATTATACCATGCTCTGCTTTTATCTACAAAGGAGTCATGGAAAGTCACAAAAACCTCTTTCACTAAAAAGCTGATCTCAGGGCATGTTCCCTAATATGAATAATATTGAAAATGGAAGACATTAAACAAGATATAATATAGTGCTTTATGTAGTAAAATCTATAACTAATACATATTTTTTCTGCACATAGTATTTGATATTTTAGAACCTTGTCAGTACAGTAATTCATTCCATTTAGATAGACAATTCAAAAACTTCATTGATCAGTTAATATGTTGAAATAGATTGTACAAACATTCTTACTTATGCTATACAATGAACTAAACCAGTAAACTAAGAAATAAAGAAGGCATACTTTATGACTTTAGTGAGCTAATGGTATAGTGTCTGAGTTTATGAGTATTTAAAATTCAAATAGGAATAAAAGTGCATAAAACAAATACAAAGTGCTATAAATTTAGATGAGAGTGATTGCTATTGTTATTGAACTGAACCTTGGAAGATTGAGGGATTTTAAAGCTATAAGAAAACATAAAGGAAAAGGGAGTGATTCCATATATGAGAAACAGTGTGAGCAAAATTATAGAGCTGGAAAACTATAAAATATGCTCAGGGTAACATTTAGATGATACATTAAAAAGGCAAATTTGACATTGGTGTGTAGGAAAGCTTAGAGACTTAGAATTGAGGACAAAATCAGGAAGGATTTCATGAAGGAGTAAAGATGCTACCACAGTAGCATAGGCAAGAGGCAATGAGGATCAGAGTAGGATGGGGCTTGTAAGATCAGAAAGTAACGAACTGAACAAAATGAAGACGAAGGATATTGTGAAGGCAGAAGTAACAGGTAATAGCAATTCATTGAATTTGTAGGATGGGGTGGGGGAAGGGTCAAAGACTTCAGAGTTATAGGGATGAATCATTAGAAAAATGGTACTACCATTAACACAGGTAGTAAAGTTAAGCAGAAAACCTAGCTTTGAAAGGAAAATGAGTTGTTCAATTTATGTTTAAAATGTTCAACAGGCAGTTGGAAATAAAAGTTTGGAGCACAAGATGAATATCAAAATTTTACATATAGACACAGGGGGCACCTGCAGAAAATTTACAGTTGAAGTTGTGGGCATGAAATTGCAAATAGAGAAGATGTGAAGATAGAAGAAAAGAGTCTTAAGGACAAAACATTGAGGTTCATTAATTTTAACAGATGAGAAAAGGAAAAATTATCAAAGGAGAAAGAAATGACTGAAAAATTTCCTTGAACGATGAAATATCTCTTCACTTATTAAAATTTGCTTACCTCTTTAATAGAGATACATCATTCATTTCAAAATTTGCATTTAATTTTCTTCTTACAACAGTGAATGCTGTAAAATGATTGTAACTAGGAAAATAATATCAATTAATATAAACCATCTAAAAGTAAAAAATAGCTATTTTGACACAATGATAAGATTTTCATATCATCATTAAAGCACTTTTTGAGCACATATTCCACATTATAGAATTTTAGCATGAGATATCAAAAAGGCAAAATGGGAAAAAACTTCTAATAATTATAATTGCTAATTCTATATCAAGTTGAAAATAATGAATTGGAATCTTTATAAACTGTATTTTTGTTTGTTTGGTATTTTTAGGTTTTTTGCAAGGCAAATGGGGTTAAGTGGCTTGCCCAAGGCCACACAGCTAGGTCATTATTAAGTGTCTGAGACCGGATTTGAACCCAGGTACTCCTGACTCCAAGGCTGGTGCTTTATCCACTGCGCCACCTAGCCGCCCCCTATAAACAGCATTTTTGATCTATATTTTAAATAAGCTATGAAATTTAAGTTAAGCATTATTGTTTTCCATTTTGACACCAAGCATGGTATTAGCTATGTTTTTAAAATCACAGTGAGCTTTTTATAATTTTTCAGACTTTAAGTATCCAAAATGATGTTTGATTTGCTCTGGATAATTACAAAAATGAAGCTTCATAAGGAACTGATTTATATGAAGGACCTAAAGTAAAATTTATGACTGGAACAGGAGGTAGGGGAGAGTACATGATAACTGTTGAATTGGGGAAATACTACATCACTATATGTGATATGTCAAAAGATTCAGAGGAAATGTTCCTGTTCCTAGAATAGATGTTCTTAGGGTAATTTGTGAATTATTATGAACAATGATCATACTGAATAAAAAAAAAATATGGCTAGGATAATTATCTATACCAAAGGAGGGAAAACTCATTATCAATAAGGTCCTGTATTCAATGAAAGTTTGAAGTAATAGTGACAAATAGAGGAGAAAATCCATTCCTAACTTAAAATAGATAGTCATTGCTCCATTGGGGCAATTAGATAGAGTGCTAGGACTGAAGTCTGGAAAACTGAGTTCAAATCAGCTTTAGACACTTACTAGCTGCGTAAGTAACCCTGGGCAAGTCATTAATCCTGTTTGTCTCAGTTCCTCATTTATAAAAAATGAACTTGAGAAAAAATGGCAAATCACTCCAGTATCTTTGCCAAGAAAACCCCAAATGACATCATGAAGAATTAGATACAACTGAATAACAACAAAAGCTTGCCTATTGTTTCTGTTCCCAAAGAGCAAAATAAATAGCAAAAACAGTTGCCTTCAGTTATAGAAATGCTGATTTTGCAGCCATACAAGCATGATATTAAAGGGGAAAAATGAATGATATGACAAAAAGATCAACAAGGCAATTAGTGATTTCATATATGGGTGGTGCTGTGTGTCATATTTTCATAATGCTTTTCAAAGTCCTCAATACTAAAAGTTTAAAACAAGTGCTTCCTGAGAACTCACTATACATATGACACATTATAATTTGTAATCTAGAATTGTGAGGAAAAGGGATGTCTTCATATAGAAAAGGTACTTGAGAAATCCAGGATCCTTTCCCCAAATGGTACTGATACCTGCAGTTCACTATTTGTGGAGTAGCTCCTGGCTGTGGATAAGAGCCCTCTGATATCCATCCTCTGTTCTCATCCAAAAATAGGCATCGGATCCAGTGGAAACTGACAGTGTAGTTTATAATGTTAGCTAGGTATTTATTTGCAGATTTTTGGTTATAATCAGCATCCAATAAGGATAAATAGCCAGATGCTGCATCTGAAATGGAAAAAAAATACAGTAAATATTCAAAAAGGAATAACAATTTCCTCTTAAAAATCAAATAAGACAAATTATTCCCTATGAGGCACAATAGACTAGAAATGGGAGATGGTGATGCCCTTCATGAAGTCAAGTCAAGTCAACATGAATTAATTAATCATATGCCAAGCACTACTAAATAAATACTAGAGGTTTTTAAAAAAAACAAACAAAAATCAGTACAAGCTCTGAATGAACTCATAGTGCAATGGGAACAAAAAAGTTCAAAGTCCAGAAAAATGTGTTACTTTAAAGAAAATGTACTTTAACGAGATATATAGGACATCCTAGTCATGGCTACTCATTATTTCCCACAGAAAGAATGAAAAATTTTTGTAGAGGATGTAATCCTAGCCACATACCACTGCCCTAGAGTAGAGAGCCGATTCATTGAGGGGTGTCTCCAGCAACCAATAACCTGGAAGATTGTATGAGAAATCTGGGAAGTGGGGTGGAGAGGTGTTTTGCCTTCGAGTATGTATGTGAGATCCATGAGAGGTCAAAGGTAATCATGGGAGATAGTAGAAGGAGGGTATAAGATCTAATGTTGAACTCTAATTAGTAGAGAAGTGGTTTTGTTGTGTTGGAAATCAGCTTGAATGAGGGGGAAATGAAGAGACTGACACATCTTCCCACTATCATTGAATTCATTTTTTTAAATTTTATTTTTATTTTCATCCATTTGTACATGTATATTTCCAAGTTACGAAATTTCCCTCCATCATTCCTTCCCACCCCCTATCCCTCAGTAGAGAACAGTCAGGTTGGCATTTTAAATACATATTTTGTTAAACATGTTTACAAATTAGCAATTTTTGTCATGAGGAATTAGGATCCCTGGGAGCTCCCCCTGCTCTGATACAGCCTAGGCCAAGGCAACAAGGCCTAGTCTCTTGTCCCATCCCAGGGAAAGAGATAATTTTTATAAAGTGTTCATCAGATTCAGTAGGGGTGTTTTTTTTTCCCTTCTGTGTTTTGTTTTATTTTTCTTCCTCTAGTTGGGGATAATATAGATCATTGCAAGTCTAATACAGTTGTACTAGCTCTCTGGACTCTGTTGAGAGGAATTGCTTCCTTCAAGTTTGTTCATCTTATAATGTTGATCTCTTGGTTCTATTCCCTTTGCTCCACATTAGATTCTGTAAGTCATTCCATGCTTCTCTGGAGTCTGCATTTATGGTTTCTTATAGAACAATAATATTCCATAGTATTCATGTAGTATAATTTGTTTAGCCATTCCCCAATTGATGGACATCCCCTCATTTTCCATTTCTTTGCCACTACAAAAAGAGCTGCTATGAATATTTTGGAACAAGTAGGACTTTTCCCATTTTTTACAATTTCTTCTGGATATTGTCCTAGAATTGGAATTGCTAGGTCAAAGGGTATGAAGAGTTTTATTGCTCTTTGAGCATAGTTTCATATTGCTCTCCAGAAAGGTTGGATCTACTCAGAACTCCACCAGCAATGCATCAATGTCCCAATCCTCCCAAACCTCTCCAATATTAATCATTTTCCCTTTTTCTCATATTGGCTAATCTAATAGGTGTGAGATGATACCTCATTGTTGTTTTAATTTTCATTTCTCTAATCAATAGTGATTTGGAGCATTTTTCCATATGATTATTATATATATAGCTTTAATTTCTTCATTTGAAAACTGTCTGTTCATATCCTTTGACCATTTATCAATTAGGGAATGACTTGTGGTCTTATAAATTTGATGCAATTCTCTATATGTTTTAGAAATGAGACCTTTATCAGAACTCCTAGTTGTGATGACTGTTTCCCAGCTTTCTGCTGTCCTTCTAATTTTGGCAGCATTGCTTTTATTTATGCAGAATCTTTTTAATTTAATATAGTCAAAATCATTCATTTTGCAACTTATAATATGCTCTAATTATTTATCCCCTTTCCATAGATCTGATCGATAGAGTATTTTTGGTTTATTAATTTATCTATAGTATCGCTCTTTATGCCTAAATCTTGTTTTCCCAACAATTTTTGTCAAATAATGAGTTCTTGAGAGGCTGAAGTCTTTGGGTTTGTCAAATAGTGGATTGCTGTAGTCATTTACTGCAGTTTCTTTTGAACCTATCCTAATCCACTGAGCCATTACACTATTTCTTAACCAGTACCAGGCAGTTTGGATGACTGCTGCTTCATAGTATAGTGTGAGATCTGGTAGAGCTAGGTCAGATTCCTTTACATTTTTTTTCATCACTTTCCTTGCTATTCTTGCCCTTTTGTTGCTCCTGATGAATTTTGTTAGTATTTTTTTTCTAGCTTGGTAAAGTACTTATTCAGTAGTTTGATTGGTATGGCAGTAAATAAGTAAATTAATTTAAATAGAATTGGCATTTTTATTATATTAGCTTGACCTACCCACAAGCATTTGACATTTTTCCAATTATTTAGATCTGACTTTATGGGTTTTGGGAACCATTGTGTATAGGAACATTGTAAATTATCTTCACCTGGTGTCTTTGAACATCAGAGCCTTGTTCCACTAAGTGCCACAGGAGTAGGAGTGGATTGAGTCTGGAAAGGTATTTAGGGACTGGTGTTTTGGTAAATAAATGGAGCACTTGGAGATCTTGAGGGAGGAACTTGTTTCCTTTGTAATCCTCATCTCCCACCCCTCCTGGGGAAAGATAAGTCTGGAAGTAGGGACTTTACATATGTGGGTGAGGAGAGCTTTATAATTGTGTTCATACAGTTTCTGGGTTTGTCTTGGGAGGTAGATTCCCAAGTATTTAATGTTGTCTAGAGTTATTATAAATGGAATTTCTCTATCTCTTATTCTTGGACTATGTTGTTCATATATAGAAATGCTGATGATTTATGTGGATTTATTTTATATCCTGCTACTTTGCTGAATTTGCTAATTGTTTCAAGGAGATTTTTAGATGATTTTCTTGGGTTCTCTAGGTATACTATCATATCTGCAAAGAGTGAAAGTTTTGCTTCATCATTGCCAATTCTGATTCCTTCACTTTTTCTTCTCTTGTTGCTACTGCTAGCATTTCCAATACTATATCAAATAGTAATAGTGATAATGGGCATCCTTGTTTTACCCCTGAATTTATTGAAAATGCTCTGAGTTTATTCCCATTAAATATAATACTTGCTGATGTTTTAGATTGCTACTATTTATTATTTTAAGGAAAACTCCATTTCTTCCCGAACTTTATAATGTTTTTAATAGGAATGCATGTTGTATTTTATCAAAGGCTTTTTCAGCACCTATTGAGATAATCATATAATTTCTGTTAGTTTTACTATTGATATGTTTAATTATGTTGAGTGTTTTCCTAATGTTGAACTATCCCTGCCTGGTATAAATCCAACCTGGATCATGGTATAGTATCTTAGTAACAACTTGCTGTAGTCTCATTGCTAAAATTTTATTTAAGGTTTTTGCATCAATATTCATTAGTGAGATTGGTCTATAATTGTCTTTGTTTTAGTTATTCCTGGTTTAGGTATCAGCACCATGTTGGTGTCATAAAAGGAGTTTGACAGAACTTCTTCCTCTCCTATTTTTTAGATAGTTTATGTAGGATAGGAATTAATTCATCCTTAAATGTTTGGTAGAATTCACTTGAAAATCCATCTAGACCTGGAGGCTTTTTCTTAGGGAGTTTATTGATGATTTCTTCAATGTCATCTTCTGAAATGGGGTTATTTAAGTAATTTATTTCCCCTTCTGTTAATCTGGGCAGTTTGTATTTTTGTAAATATTCATCCATTTCACTCAAGTTGTCAAATTTATTGGCATACAGTTCAGCAAAGTAACTCCAAATTATCTAATTTCCTCCTCATTGGTGGTTAGTTCATTCTTTTCATTTTTCATACTGGTAATTTGCTTATATTCTTTCTTTTTTAAAATTGAATTAACCAGAGGTTTGTCTATTTTATTGACTTTTTCATAAAACCAACTCTTAGTTTTATTTGAGATCAATGGTTTTCTTGCTTTCCATTTTATTAATCTCTCCCTTGATTTTCAGAATTTCTAATTTGGTATTTAATTCATTGATCTTCTCTTTCTCTATTTTATTCATATAGGCATTAAGAGATATAAAGTTTCCCCCTTAAAACTGCCTTGGCTCCATCCTATAAATTTTGGTATGATATCTCATTATTATCACTTTCTGGGATATACTTTTGATTATTTCTATTATTTGCTGTTCGATCCACCAATTATTTAAGAAAGTTATTTAATATCCAATTAGTTCTTGGTTTATCTTTCCCTGACCCTTTATTACATGTAATTTTTATTGTGTCATAGTCTGAGAAGTGTGTGTTTATTATTTCTGCCTTTCTGCAATCGATTTTAAGGTTTTTGTGCCCTAGTACAATTTTGGTGACGGTGCCAAGTACTGCTGAGAAAAAGGTATATTCTTTTCTATCCTCATTAAGTTTTCTCCAGAGGTCTGTCATATCTAAGTTTTCTAAGACTTCATTCACCTTCTTAACTTCCTTCTTGTTCTTTTTCCTGTGATTTAGGAAGTCTGGATCCAAGCTTTTATTTTTCGGGGGCTGGCGTCTGATCCCTGGCTTGTTGTTGGCCAAGATGTTGCCTATGCAGTCCAGGCCTTGCCTTTACAAAAGTTTGTTTCCTCCTTTATGCCCAGGTTCTGACTTAACAGAGGATTATTCCCACCCCAGTGCTGTCTTTTACCCCAGTGCTCTCAGGGTTCAGGCTTTGTTTGGGTTGAGATCCTCCCTGCTAGTTTCCTGTCCAGCTTCTGGACTTTCTTCCCTCTCTCCCCAAAAGAATCAGACCTTCACTGAAGATCCTCCACATTGTCTACAGTTGAAAACTTTTTTGAATCTTCTCTTTTTCTTGGTGGGATCTGTAGTGTGGATGTCAAAGTAGGGGCTTCGTTTATCTTTGGTAGGGAAAGGCTCTGGGAGCAGGTTAACTTGGCTCTGCGCAGGAAGATCAATGAATTCCTTTTTTAATCACCCCTTGGGTAAGGTCATGGTGCCCCCTTTAGAGATCAATGTTATACATAATAATAGTTGCAGGATTTACAGAGAAGTGGGAAGCATCAAATGGAAGAAATGGGACTCGAGCTAGATCAAAAAAGTTAAGTAGGATTTGGATAGAAATCGAAGTAATGCTTGGGTTTTCGAGTCAGGGAGCATAACCTGGGGAGAGGAAAATGAGCATTTTGAGGGGAGCAATAAGGAGTCCAGATTGAACAGAACAGGTGACAGAATATACAAATTTGGCTTAGACTGTAGAAACCTGGCTGGCAACTGAACTCTACACCCTAAGCAATAGGGAGTCATTAAGTATTTTCAACATGATGAGAGAGAGTGTTTTAGGATGATTAATTTGTCAGTAGTGTGCAGGATGAATTGGAAGAGGAGAACCTGCAGATAGAAAGATCATTTAGGAGGCAACGATAATCAATCTTTCATTCAACTATTTGTTAAGGGTCTACCATGTATCCTGTGTTCTATCACTTGGACACTCTATAAATCATCCTTATGTGCTAATACCCATACTATCCTGGGATTCTACTCTATCATAACATAATTTTTACAACTCTATTCATTTTAAAATAAAATACACATTTATTCCATTAAAGAAAACTCCTTGCAGGTTTTTTACATTAATGCTCCCTGAAGAACAGTCTACGCATTAGTCTAGGAGTGACACTTTCCATGCTATATAAATACTAAAATTCTAAATCATAAGTACCTTTCACTGACCTTTCACTGAAACAGCAGGTATATAAATCTGAACAACTTGTTCATCCCAGAAACGTATCTGTTTCACGTTAAAAGTAGACACAGTAGGTTTTTCAGAGAATCTAGGAAAAAATGACAAAGCAATGATGATTCTATTCCTGCTAGGTACCTAACATGTTATACTCCATTAGAAACCATTTTACTGCAAGGAAGCTTGACTAGAAAGAAAACAATACCGTGACCCTGCTAGGAACACTTTGGATTTTCAACACACATTTCTCTTCTGTTGATCAAATTATCCATTAAAAAGAAACCCTAAATAATAAGGAATTAGAGCCTACCAAGTAAAGTCAGTTATTCAGCATCAGGAACGCCTGAGTTCAAGCTCTACCTCAAATATTAATTTTGCCACCCTGGGCAGGACTTGAATTTTCTCAACTTTAGTTTTCTCATCCGTAAAACAGAGGCAATAACATCTATCCCACTTGAATGGGAGGATCAAGTGAGAAAACATTTTAATGTGCTTTTCAAACCTTAAAGGCCTTAAATGCCAGTTATAATGAAAATTATCTATATCCTAAATCTAAGACCCACCTAACAAGCAGCATTATTGGGAAAGTCCTTATGCTGGCTTTAGAAAATTTCACTACTATCTGTAAAGATTCCTGGGAGGCTTCGGGAAGTCCAGAGAAATAATGGCAATTCACTCTATCACGATGCAATGAAAATATTTTATTTTGGCCAACATCCTGTTCATACAAAAAGAAATAAAAATCTAGCTGACCATTTTCTTTGAAAGTACAAATGGTATTTTAAACAAAAGTAATATACTGTTATCTAAAAGGAAAGTAGATGGCATAAATAGGTCTCCTTACCTGAGCATTGCTGTCCTCAAACACTACTCTCACCGGACTCTCCAGTCTGTTTATGTTGATCTTCTTTTTATTGGTGCAGTTGTGGAGGCTCATGGAAACCACGGCCCCTTTGATCTTTAAAAACAATATATTCCATCTTAATTGCAAAATATAAATCCATAGTTAACTCTTCTAAAAAGTAAATGTTTGGGCAACTAGATGGCACGGTGGATAGAGCACTGGCCCTGGAGTCAGGAAGACCTGAGTTCAAATCTAGCTTCAGACGTTTAATAATTGCCTAGCTATGTGACCTTGGGCAAGTCACTTAACCCCTTTGCCTTAAAATAAATAATTAAAAAAATTTAAATAAATAAAAAGTAAGTGTTTATTTAGACAGAATAGATTAAAGTATTTACAAAATCATTTCTTTGTGATAAACAATGGGAAGACAACAACAACCACAAAATAACTAGACAGGTCCTACCCTATTCTAATGGAGGAAAACAGCTTATAAAACAGAGTGGAAAAACAGGCAGAGAGGATCAGTACCAGAGTCAGATTAGAAGTGAGCATATAACTCTTCCTCAAACTGGAGGTTCTTGACAATAACTCAATAATCAGAGAGGTTCTTTATACTAAGTCCTTCTCCATTGACACATAGCCTTTGGATTCCATTCCCATAGATCAGCAATCATAAGGAGCATCTTGGGATAGGAATGTTAAAGATCATCTTTTATATCAACACTTATGTTATACCTGAACAGGAACTCTCTCCTCCAAATACGGATACTCTTTGAAGTATATTAGTTGACTGATGTAGCACTGACTCTGTGATCCCATTCCACCACAGATGTGTTCATCCAGGGCATCTGGTAAGTGGATTCTAACAGAGCCAACATGATCAACAGAACTGTGAAAATTATAATGCAGAGTTGTTTGGAATTCCAACTGTCCAGCACTAATATTAAACTGAAGTTCGTTACTTGAAGAGACATAGTTCTGAAACAAAATCAAGAAACTTTAAATCATCAACTGTAAAAAGTCATGAATCAGGGCAGCTAGATGGTGCAGTGGATAGAGCATCAGCCCTGGAGTCAGGACCTGAGTTCAAATGTGACCTCAGATACTTAATAATTACCTAGCTGTGTGGCCTTGGACAAGCCACTTAACCCCATTTGCCTTGCCAAAAAAAAAAAGTCATGAATGCTTGAATGTGGAACCATGGAACTCTCATGACCCTGAGACAATTCAGAAGATCCTTTAGCAAGTCAGGACTATAATCCCCAAGGTGCTTTGTTCTTAGAAGTTTCAGAAAAGGCAATTTGAAATGTAATCTGACAATAAAAAAAATTCAACACAAATAAGGAGAACTGAAAAAGACTTCAGAAATTATTCTCACCCTCATCCCACAATCAGATCTTTGTTTAGGGAAACTACATTTACCTATGAGGAAGGAAGAGAAAGGGAGAACAGAGTGACTAAGTGAAGAAAGAGAGAGATGATGGAGCAGGAGGAGCAGAGGGAGAGGGAGACACTGTGAGAAGGAAGAAAATCAAGGGTAAGGGAGAAGAAAAGAGGGGAGTGAAGGGGAATAGTAGGATAAAAAAAGGAGGGGGATTTAATGAAGAAGCAAGGAAAGAAAGGGGAGGTAAGAAGGAAAAAAGAGAGAGGGAAAGGAAGGACAAGTGTGGGAGGAAGGAAAAAAATGAGAAAGTAAAAAGGAAGAGATAGGAGGAAGTATAGAAAAGGGAGAGAAAAGAAAGAAAAGGGAGAAAAGAAGGAAGAAGAAGAAGGCAAAGAAGGGAGAGGAGGAGAAGACAGGGGAAAGGGAGATGTGCAGCTTATGTACGATAGAAATAATTGTGGAAAACCTGTCTACTGAATCAATGATAGAGAAGGGGCAAAACTAAACAGTTGATGGACTCATATTTGTATGGTTTCCTTGCCTTGTGATCAGCATCAAAACTTGATGTCTTAGTTTGTTGCTGTAAGAAGGAGATCCACCATGGTTACTATCAATAAGTAATTTAGTAGATTATGCCTTTAATGATACCTTTACTCTCAACCTAATGTTTCATTTATTCAATGACAAAATCTGTCCTCATTAAGGCTCTTAGAACACCAAAAGAGCACTAAATAAAAATAGCAATTAACTTTGGGAGTGAAAGTATGAAATATATATATGTGTGTATGTATATATGTGTGTATGTATGTGTGTGTATATATATATATATATATATATGTATATATATATATATATATATATATATATATATATATATATATATTGCCAGATTGAGGCAGAAGCAAAAGTAAGAATTATTTTCCTGGAGGGAAATAAAGAAATGCCTCCAGTGACTCCAGTTCTTCAACCACAGTAGAAAAGAGTATGTGGATATGGTGAGTAAGCAAATGTTGAAGAGAAAATTCTATTATGCTGATCTCCTTTAGATGATGGAAAAATATAACAGATGTGGTTGTAGGCCATCAGGTCTTAGTGCTTTTATTAGGACTGGTGGTCCAGGAAGGAAGAAGAGATCATCATGCTAAGGATGTAGTAATTATAACACAAGAACTAAAGAAGAACATGAATCTTGGGGAAAGAAAGCCAGAAAACCACTAAAAAGTATCTACACTTTTAAATTTTAACCCTTTGGGGAAAGCACTCTCAACCCAGTTCCAGCTTTGGATTCAAACAACTTCATTAAATTGTGCTAAGATCTTCTAATGAATAGAGCAGCTATTTTTTTAATTGTGTCAAGAACAAAGGGATCAATAGAAATATTAGCACCCAATAAGCTGATGGTGAATATTAGCCAGACCACAATGATATATGACATGGATTGCTCAATTACATTACTGAGGCTTACTCCTAAGATCAATGCAACAGAAATAATGCCATTCTAGAATTGTCTTGCACAAACACTGAATGCCCCATTTCATTATTTTAATATCCTGTATTTGACAGATATTGTTTGTGACCTTGGGGAAAATCCCTTAAGCACATAATACTTCAGATCATTTAAGACTCGAATTGAAGAACTGGCACCAAATTTCATTGGCAGAGGGAGTTTCCTAAATCAATGAAAATATTTTAGTCCAGTCCAGATGCTCAGAATCCTTGGGGAATATGACACTGCTAAAACATTTGACAAATAATACATCATACTGGTTGTGGAGGAAGCAGTCATCCTTCAGTGGTACCTTTACACTATATATCAACAAATGCTTTAAGAATTTAAACTGAAAAAGACTTCCATTAGGGAAAGGGCCCTCCATTGGGTGGCAGGAAACCGTGGTCCAAGTGCAGCTCTGCCACTTAATAGATATAGATGAGATCAAACCAGATGACCTCCAAATTTCCAAAACATTCAAAAATATTGTCATTCAAAATAATTTTTAGTGAATCACACATATAGATATATAAACATGAAGAAATAGAAAAATTCAAATAATCTGAAATTCATTGAATACATTTTAATATATTAAAAACTACCATATGGCTTAGCCTTACCAGATCTAAAATTATATTGTAAAGCACCAGTCTTCAAAACTATCTGGTTTTGGCTAAGAAATAGAGTGGTGGATCAGTGGAATAGACTAGGTGCAAAAGAGATAGCAATAAATGAATATAGTAATCTGCTGTTTGATAAACCCAAAGAGTCTAGCTTCTGGGATAGGACCTCTCTCTTTGATAAAAACTGTTAGGAAAATTGGAAGGTAGTGTGGCAGAAACTTGGATTTGATCAACATTTCACACCCTACACCAAGATAAGATCAAAATAGGTGCAAGATGTAGACATAAAAGATAATATTATAAGCCAACTAGGAGAATAAGAAATAGATTACCTGTCAGATCTGTGGAAAGGGAAGCAGTTTATGATCATGGAGAACATCATTAAAAACAAACTGGATATTTCTGATTACATTAAATTAAAAAGTTTTTGCACAAACAAAATCACTGTAACCATGATCAAAAGAAATGTAGCAAATTGGGAAACAATTTCTACAACCAGCATTTTTGACAAAGGACTCATTCTTAAAATATAGAGAGAACTAAGTCAAATTTATAAAAAAAAAACAAGCCATTCCCCAATTGACAAATGGTCAAAAGATATGCAGAGGCAATTTGCACATGAGGAAATCAAAGCTATCCATAGACATAAGAAAAATTGCTCTAAATCATTACTGATTAGAGAAATGTAAATTAAAGAATCTCTGAGGTACCACTTCACACCTCTCAGATTGGCCAATATGACCAAAAAGGACAATGATCAAGGTTGGAAGGGATGTGGGTAATCTGGGACACTAAATACATTGTTGGTGGAGCTGTGAACTGATCCAACTATTCTGGAGAACAATTTGGAATTACACTCAAAGGGCAATAAAAATGTGTATACCCTTTGATCCAGCAATACCATTACTGGGTCTATACCCTGAAGAGATCGTGGAAAGGATAAAACATCACTTGAACAAAAATATTCATAGCAGCTCTGTGCTGGCAAAGAATTGGAAATCAAGGGAGTGTCCATCAATTGGGGAATGGCTGCACAAATTGTGATATATGTATGTTATAGAACACTATTGTTCTATTTGAAACCAGAAGGGATGGGATTTCAGAGAAGCTTGGAAAGACTTGCATGAACTGATGATGAGTGAGATGAGTAGAACCAAAAAAAGTTGTATATCATAACAGCAACACAGGAGTGATGAGCAACCTTAATGGACTTGCTCATTCTATCAGTATAATAATCACGGACAATTTTAGGGTACCTGCTATGGAGAATACTATCTATATCCGGAGAAAGAATTGTGGAGTTTATTACTTCAATTTTTAAAAAAAGTTGTATTATGTATTATATAATCTTGATATCTCTAATATTTTATCTTTTCCTCAAGGATTTTTTTTTCCCTCCAACATATTCAATTTTGATCATTGCGCATCATGGAAACAATGTAAAGATCGTCAGATTGACTTCTGTTGGGGAAGGGAGGAGAGAAGGGAGAGTTGGGGAGAAAATTTTTAGATTCAAAACCTTACAAAAAATAATAGGTAGAACTTAGACCATGGAAACAATGTATAGACTAACAATCTGCTTTCTGTGGGTGGTGGGGGGAGGGAAGGAAGATTAGGGGAAAAGTTATAAAATTCAAAATTAATTAAATAAAAATAAATTTTAAAACAATAGGTAGAAACTACTGTTGTATATAATTGGGGAAACATATATATATATATATATATATATATATATATATGAACTACCATAAATTTATGGAGTGACATTTTGCATACCAAACTATTACTTCGTAATAATAAGGGAAAACACATCAGAAATAATCCTACCTGCCTATGAAAAAGAAATAAACCTCTTACAGCAAATAATTATTTTTTTCTGTGAAAGAAAAAAAAATTACTTACCAGTAGCAAGTATACAATACTTTTAATGCCTTCTTCTTTGAAATGTTTTGCATTCCTGGATGTTTCCTTTCCTTTCACCTCCATTACCCTTGATGCTAAAAAGACCAGCTTGGACATCAGCTCCTTATTCATCACAAATTGGCCAGATAAGTTGTTTTGATCAATTAATTTTCTGACGTATTTGATTATCAGAACTGCACTATTAAATGTAACCTTCATTAAATGAAAAAAGAGAATTAACATTTCATCTTACCCTTTGAATGATTATTTTTGTCACCTTCCACATCATCATTAAGAATATTTTTAAAAGAAAATATACATTTGTGAAATGAAATGAACTCAGAGTTGGCTATCAAAAAATCTGAGATCTATCCTTGGCACATTCAGTAGATATGTGATCTTAGGCACATAACTCCTCTGGAACTTGATTTCCTTATTTATAACAGGAAAGGATTTGACTAAATAATCTCTAAAAACCTAAAATGGACTTCTATCTTAAACCTATTATTGGTTTTTCCTCCCTTATAACTGGTATAAGGAATTGATTAAGATTCTAACTTTTGATGATTATTTTGGTTCAACATAAATGGGGCCCTATAGTGGTCTCTAGGATTAAACTAATTCATTTCCATTAGAAAATCCTAAGCAGTCAGGAAAAGGTGGTCTTATCATGACCTATAATCTGAAGGCTTTCAAAAGTCTACAACTAGCAAAAAAGATTATTACCCTTCTTGTTATGCCAGGGAAAATTTCCAGCTAAGAGAGAATGGCCATATTCTTTCATCTATTTTACAAACTTTTGGATAAATACCTAGTTTATTCAAAGTATGGTATATGCATTGTAAGAGAAATAAAAATACTTGAGATTTGGTTCCTGATTTTGAGGAACTTTTAATCTTGCATTTCTTAAGGTTTTAGGGGGACTTAGTACCCATGATACATTCTCTAGGCAACTGAAGTTTATTTGTATTTAAACATCAAAATTGTTTAATCTAATTTTATCTACTTTTGTTGATTTTTCCAAAATATACTCCCTCCCCTCCCTTCTTACAGAAATGAAATAGCATAACATCTTCACTTTTTCTTGATGATATGGGAATCCTCTCTTACCACCCTGGTGCTATATCACAAAAAAAAAGTCCTGAATCTATTTTTGAATTTTTTATCTCTTCTCTATCAGGCTTTCCCACCATCAATTCTCCTAGTTGTCACTGAATCTCTGACACTCCCAGCCACAACTCTCAGTCCTACTGATTTAACATCTAATTTGCTAAAGTCTGGGAAACAGGATAATCAAAATCTATTAGCAAATGAATGTAAAGTAAAAGTCCCCAAGGCTCTGAGTGAGAGCCTAATCTTCTTTTAGCAAAAATCTCTCTGATCATGTTGAACTCAAGTGCTTCAAGCTAATTTTCTCTAAATTTTTGTCATAGGATTATGATCTGAGGGATGTTTCCCACAAGTCTGACCTCATATAACTTACTACATTAAAAAGGAAATATACTTAAATCATTTTACAAAGTATGTCATAAGAATGTTTGCTATTATCATAAAAATTAATCTCAAAATCATTTCAAGAATTAAAAGATTAATTTTAAAACCAATTTTGATATGAAAGAAATTGATTTAAAACAAGAGCTATGTCTATCTCCCTAGGTAAATTACTGGCATCTCTAAATGGATAATTGGATTTGAAATATAAAAATGCAATTGTTCTTTTCCTGTTAATAAAAACTAAGGCATAATACTTATACCAAAATGAAGAGATACTGCATAAGAACATAAAATTAACCGTTGGAAGGGTTGTAAAAATCATATAGTCCAGGAATTCTTAATCTGGGTTCAATGAATTTCTTTAAAAAAAAAAAGAAATATTTTGATAATTGCATTTCAATACACTTGGTTTCCTTTGTAATCCTGTCTATTTTATTCATTGAAAAGGATTATTCTGAGATGGACCCATAAGACTTCAGGAGACAGACAAAAGGATCCATAACACCAAAAAAGATTTAGAACTCCTTAGACCAACTCAGTTTTTATAGATGAGGAAATTCAGGTCCAAAGATGTTAAAGCACTTTTTACCCTGTAAGTAATAAACATGGAATTCAGGTCTCAAAATCTTTTCCTCTGACCCCCAACCCAATGCCCTTTTGACTATGCTGAATTGTCTAATAGAATTATCAATGTCTCAGCCCACTCTCACAAATGTTAACTCCATTTCTTCTCTGGATCTTGAATTTACTTCCTACTGAATAAGAATGATCACCGGGTATTTCAGAAATTGCAATATCATGAGATTACAGAACCACAAGATCCTAAAGTTGGAATGAAACTGAATTACTAAAGGAACCCCCATAAAAGTAGATAAATCTACTCTAACTTACATTGTATAGTAATTTGTTATGGTTCATTCCTTATGGATATTTATTGATCTGAACAGGAGTCTTTAGAATTATGTAAACAAGAAGAAAATTTACCTTGAAATGAATGAGATTGGGACTTACCTGCTTCGAGATACTTATTAGTTCATTCAGCATTAGAACAGAATCAGCCATTTCTTCCTGAAGCAAGAAGATCAGCACAAAAATGAAGGAAAATTCAGAACCATTGAAAAGCTTATTATCTCTTCTTCATGCAAAATTACCAGGGAAAATAACTATTCCTTTTCAAACTATGGTTCAAATTTCAGGTTGAACAGAATCATTGCTAAGAGATCATTTTTATTTAAAACCATATTAACACTATATCGTCTGGGCAGCCAAGGGCTGTATGTTTATTTATGTGCAAGTGTGTGTGTGTGTGTGATTTTGAGTTTGATTTCTAACATTTTTTATCAATTACATAAGTAGACTATAAGTTCCTTGAGAGCAAATATTATCTTCCTTGCTCATAATAGTACTTGATAAATACTAAATTTGTTTTAGTGAAATAATTTTTGTATCCCAAGTCCTTAATAAGATTTTACATACAGTAGATGTTCCAAAAATGTTGGTTGAATGAATTTTCACCAGTTTCATGTGTCAAGAGTTGGCATGATGCTCTAAAGTCTAGTAGTCACATTTTACCTAATGTGTTACTGGACAATGTAGTTAAGCGGGAGAATTCCATAATACCACTCAACTCTATATTAAACTTTTTCCATCTTGAATACAGAAGGTTCTGAATTTAATTCTTTTATTACTGAAGAAACTTCCAAAATACAACATGGATTTCATTTTAACATTTCAAGGAACCATAAAACAATAAGAGTCATGGGAACTTTGAGTAATAAATGATCTGATAAAACATTCAGGGGTATTAGAGGGAAGTATTTTTTGCATGTTGCTCTATAAGATCTTCCCACCACAAATTGTCAAGAGAAAAATTTTTTAAAGTATAACAAGAGAAGGGTCTCTCTAAGACACCAAATAGTCCTTAGAACAAAAAGTGCTAAACCAATGAGGAGACTCACCACTTGGGTGTTAGGAGAAAAAGGAGATAAATGACTGAGTGCAGGAAAGGGGAGGGATGGGGAGCTGGAAAGAGCTGGTTTGAAGGTGATCCATTTGAAAAAAAAAAGGAGATCATTTAAATATGTCCTAGGCATTGAATGATTAGAGTGAAATAGTCAATCAAAGTTCCATTTGCTAATGCCTGGAAAGGGAAGCAAACAACCAGAAACAAGGAAAAAATGCTGAGCCCAATATTACTGACAATATAGACCCCCTTCAAACACAAAGGGCACACCAGCAGAGCAGTGTCCATTGCTAGAATAATTTCCCAAAAAGGTTTAGTACCCCTACGTTTGTATAGATGTCTCCTGAAAGAAAGAATTGATACTAAACTTGAGATTTATTTGTAAAAGGAATACCCACATAAGGAAACACCCTCCACCAATGCAAAAAAAAAAAGTCTTAGAAAGTTCCATAGAGGAGCAAGAGGTTAAGTGATTTGCTAGGGTCACTTAGCCACTTAGCCAGTGTGTAGGTGTGCCTGACATAAGACTTGAAGCCAAGTCTCATTCTCGTTCGTTCTCTCTCTCTCTCTCTCTCTCTCTCTCTCCCTGTCTACTACATCATATTGGAACCTGTGAAACAATAATATTGCACGGATATAGTGCTTTTAGATTTGCAAAGTACTTTTTATTAAATAATCTCCTTTGATCACAACTATCCTATGAAGATAGCTTCTTTTATATTCCTAATTTTACAGATGAAGAAATTGAGGTGGAAAGAGGTTAAATGACTTGTTCTGGGTCACAGAGCAGTAAATGTCCAAGACAAGTGAAGTAAACTTAGGTTTTTCCTGACTCCAAGGCCAGCGCGCGCTCTCTCTCTCTCTCTCTCTCTCTCTCTCTCTCTCTCTCTCTCTCTCTCTCTCTCTCTCTCTCATACAACTTAGCTGTAAAAATTCTCCTAAAAAAAGTTTTCCTAAATGAAAAGATTCTGAAAAAGTTGTTCCCTCATCTTCTGATTTGTTGAAGCAGACACTAAGCAGGAAGGTATCACATTGAACAAAATTATAGATGTTTGATTACCTTTCTCCCTGATCAATTTCTTCATATTTTAGAAAGTTTTTTAAGTTCAATATAGATCATTCATAGCTCAATAGCTACAACAACCCTTCATTATGATCCATGGGAAACAACTAGGTATCTGCTACTTAGAAAGATAGTACTTTGCTATCATTAATTCTATAAGAAAACCAGATTCTACTATCATTTCAATTTCGAGTACCTTTTCTAGGAAGCAGATTCAGTGTAGTATAAGTATTATTTATAATAGGCATAGAGTTTCCAAAGTATTCTACAAATATTTTAGTCTAGCAACAACTTTATAAGTACTATAGAAATTATTATGGTCATTCTACAGATGAGGACACTGTATCACAGAGAATATAAGTGACTTTCCCACAAGAGTCCTAGACATGGAGTCAGAAAGATTTGGATTCAAATCTCATCCTTAATGTTGCTTTTGTTGGGTCATTTTTCCATTGTGACTTACTCTTCATGACCTTATTTGAGGATTTTTTTGGCAACGATACTGGAATGGTATGCTACTTCCTTTGCCCAGCTCATCTTATAGCAGAGGAATTGAGGCAAACAGGGTTCATTGACTTGCCCAGGGTCACAGAGGTAGAAAGTATCTGAGGCTAGGAGTATATTGATATAGAGAACTCACTTCTCTCATCTGTAAAAAGAAGGGAATTGTCTCTTTCTCAAGATCTGCTAAGGAAGCTCTTTTCCAGTTCTAAAGCTAAGATAGTGTGATATACAACCAATAAATGTCAGAAACAAATTTTTAAGCCTGTATTTAAGGAGATCAGATTGTAAAGACGATGTATATGTGAAGACAGAGGAGATAACATTTTGCTGTATGATTGATCTGGGTGCCCTGGGTCCCAGACAGGTTATAATCACTTGAGGGGGTCTATGCTATACCAGTCATGGCCAGCTAGCAATTGGAGTAGGGGGAATTGAACTAAGGGACAGTAAGTTATTATGTGTTTGGAGATCGGTATTTTTTTTAGATAGAAGTCTACCATTAACTTTTTTTTTACATTTTTTTGCAAGGGTTAAGTGGCTTGCCCAAGGCCACACAGCTAGGTAATTATTAAGTGTCTGAGGTCAGATTTAAACTCAGGTATTCTTGACTCCAGGGCCAGTGTTCTATCCACTGCGCAACCTAGCCGCCCCACCACCATTAACTTTCAAAGGAAAGTTAGATACACCTTCCTGACCATTGACTGTTTGCTACCCCTGGGAGAAAGATCTCAGTCCCTACTTTGGAAATCACTGATTTAAAGCAAAATTCTAATGTATTTAATCAAAATAGGCAAATTAACCACAAACTTCTATGGAATAGATTCATGTGCATCTTCTGCTATATTTTATACCTGTTGCTACCAAAATGGCCATCTGACTGAGAGAAAAGCTACCATTTTCTCTTTCCACCCACCTATTCCAAGAAGACCCTAAAATTTCCATTAGACTGAATCATGATCAAAAAATCCAATGAGAAACTAAAATAAATTATCCCTTCCACTCTAGAACTGCACAAAAGTCAACCTTATGCAACTGAAAAGAAGGATCTGCCTTTCTCTCCCCCAAGCAAAGACAACCCTGGAAACCAAGGACCTGTGTAGCCTTCGAGGTTTTGTGTCTTGAAGCAGCAGCAGAGGAGGACTCCCCAGAAAAAAACTTTAGAGTGGCCAGCCAACCTCAGGGTAGGGATTTTGGAAATCCTAGGGAACAAGAGTAAATCTCAGTACTTTGACCAGAATAATGCAAACCCAAAAGCTCTGAGATCCCTAACACTGAGATGCCAGGAAAGATCCTTGAAGATCCAGCTCTCTAAATCAGAGGACCTAGGAAACATAGGTAAATAGGAAAGGTTGAGGTTAAGGAGAATAATGAAGAGAGAGAACAGTCATAAGTAAAACAAACCTCCTAATCCTGTAGTAGGCATTAAGGTAGATAAAGGAAATGAAGAAAACAAAGAACTAAAATCCAAGAGTGTCACTTAGATTAGAATTTACCCAATTGTGAAATTGCAGATCAAAATATGATATGCAATAAAATATTATTTGCACCATAGGAAATGACAAAATGAACAATTCCAGAGTAAACTTGGAAGACCTCTCTGAGCTGATGCAAGGTAAAGTGAATAAGATCTAGGAAAATCATTTATACAAAATTAATATTACAAAAGAAAAACAACTTCTAAAGATTTCAGAACTCTGATCAAAGCAATGACCAATCATGTCTCAAGAGGCAGAGATGAAGCAATATCTATGTCCCAATGGAGGTGGAGGATACAGGATGCAAAGGCACATTTTTTGATGTGGCCACTGGATGGATTCATTTTGCTTGACTCTGCTAATTGGTTATAAGGGTTTACTTGTTTGTTCTTTGATTCTTGCACTTGGTTAATGAAGTTAGGGTTGGAGGTTTAACAACATGATACACCCCCCAGGCCATTTAAAAAAAACACATAGAAGAGAACAGAAAGAAGTTCAGAAAGAAACATAAAAGCAGTTTTGAAAGTAACATGTCTTCTAATTTATTTT
The DNA here is from genome assembly GCF_037893015.1 of Macrotis lagotis. Lineage (NCBI taxonomy): Eukaryota > Metazoa > Chordata > Mammalia > Peramelemorphia > Peramelidae > Macrotis > Macrotis lagotis. The sequence continues at coordinate 116,409,296 of NC_133665.1, forward strand.
TTAAAAAACTAAGAAGTGCAAAATGGAGATTCGTTGTTTCATAAAAGAATCTCTTGTCATCTTTGTGTATAGAAATGTTTTTTTTATTACTTAAGTTGATAATAAAAATAAAACTTGAAATAAACAAGGGAAAGAATACACAAACACAAATATACCTGATCCTGGAAAGGTAAGCTGCACACTGAAGAAATCAAAAAATTCCTCATTTGAGACTGTAGGCCAAAGATAGAGCTTTTGTCTTCAATATAGAAATCATTCAAGATTCTGGTTATCATTATGATATAATTTCTAATTTCTCCATAGTTCCCCATTAGTAGGAGGGTGGTTAGGTTTTTTAGACTTGAATTATACCTATAGGGAAAAAAATAAAGATTAACATAGTTTAAGATCAACAATAATAACATATCTGCTAAAAAAAAACACTTCTAATAGGTGGATTCTTAACACATAAATACACACATGTCTAAATATATACATAGAAATTTATGTGTATATATGAGGGCACATGAACATTCATAAACACATGTGGTTATACAGTTAAATGGCACGATGTATAGCATCTTTAGATATGGAGTCCAAGATATGGATTTCAAAATCCAATTCATACAATTACTAGCCAAATCATAACCTTAGACTACCTCAATCTCTTCATCTTTGAAATGGAAATAAAAATTGTACCTATTTCTCAGGGTTGTCATGAAGGTAAAATGATGTCATATTTGTAAAGTGCTTTTTAAATCTTAAAAGACTATATAAATGCTAGCTATTACTAATATTATTATATACATATATATATATATGTATAAAGATAAATAAGAACTCTTAAACCAGGCAAAAATGATGTTCTATAAGCATATTCTGGAACATACTATAGAAGATCTGAGTTCAAGTCTTGGGTCCATTATCACTAGCTCTGCAATCAAAGGCAAACCATTTCCTCATCTATAAGATAGGAATTGTCCTATGTTACCTATCTTAGAAGGATGTTTTACAATTTTATAAGTTGTAAAAGTGTGACATAAGTATAGATTTTTACTTTGATGCTTTTATAAGAGATTAATAATAAAATAATAAGTAGCTAGGTTGTGTGTGGGAAACAATAAGAGAGATAGAAAAAACCTATTACATGGGAATGAAAATACAGGGAAAATCTTAAAAAAAAGCAGAAGTAGAATCTCCATGTCTTAGCAATTGGTCAGATGTAGAAGTTGAGGGAGAACAAGTTGAGGATGACTAAAAGATTCTGAACCTGGGTAAGTGGAAGGAGAGTGGGCCCTTGACAAAAATAGAAACATTAGAGATGGATTAGGGGCTAATAGTGGTATTGGTGGCGTGGTGGTACAGATAAAGAGATTTAGTTTGTATTTGTTGACTTTGAGATTCTAGTTCTTTTTTTTTTAGGTTTTTGTAAGGCAAATGGGGTTAAGTGGCTTGCCCAAGGCCACACAGCTAGGTCATTATGAAGTGTCTAAGACCGGATTTGAACTCAGGTCCTCCTGACTCCAGAGCCGGTGCTCTATCCACTGTGCCACCTAGCCTCCCTGAGATTCTAGTTCTTAATGAGAAATTCAATTTGATAATGGCAATGGCAATGAGCAAGCCAGTCAGCACCCAGAAGAAACTTCTGATTTAGAGAGATCAGTGCTGATGAGGAAAAAGGCTCCTCCTGGAATAATAGAGGAGAAAATGAGTAATAATGTTAATGAGGGAATGACGAGTTTGGGGGTCTGGAATAAGAGAGAAGAGGGGGCTCATTATAAATAGCCTCCATTTCCTCAGTAAGGCTAAGGAGGGAGATGGAGGGATGATTTTTCAGGCTACAATATGAGATAGCTTGGAATAATTGCTATTATTAGAATCAATCAGCGAATAATGGGATTTGTTTTGTATGTGTCATATATCCTACCAGTTTATAAACCCCATGAAGACAGGAATTAAATCTTGTGTGTGTGTGTGTGTGTGTGTGTGTGTGTACATACATATATATATACATATATATATATATATATATACACACACACACACATATATATATATATATATAAATAAAATCTCCTCTACTCCTCTATTACCTAGCATAGTACCATGAACTATATGTGCCCAACCTGTGGTAGAGACTTCTGAACTCATATTGGTCTGATCAGTCTCAGTTGAACAGACTTTAATAGTGTTATCATTTTGGTTTTCTTTGATAGGAAAGGACAAGAACTAACCAGCATAGTATCAACTAGCCCTGTTTGACCTTCAAGGTACAGTAGGTAGAAACTACAAAAAGGCAAATTTAGATCTAATATAACATTAAAAAGTTCCTCACAATTACAATTATTCCAAAATGAAATGGGCTATTACAGGAGGTCATGGTTCCCCCTCAAAGTCTGCTAGCAAAGGCTGGAAGATGTCATGGATATTGTAGAAGGAATTATTTTTCTGGTATTAATGGTCTTCTGAGGATCCTTCCAACTCTGAAATTCTGTGATTGTGAAACTAGTATGAAATCACTAGCAGGCACATATATTCCGATGACAGTATAAGCCCTCCTAATCCTCCCAGCTATAACTGAGAATCTGACACCCTACTTCTTTTTCCAAAACCCTTGTCCAGTTAGACTTCATCCCCATTGCTAGCCTGATCCAAGTATGACTCCTCAAAATGCTTTCTTAAGGCCTTTTCATTGCAAATGCTACTTACAGATCCTCTTCTGGCCTGTAATTCAAAGATGATATGTTCCTATGGAAACTTGGCAATACTGTCACATTCACAGCACAGGGATGAGATTTAGAGCCGTATCTGTTTGTGATCTCAGTAAAGACAGTTACTACAACAAAAGAGAAATGTGAATGCGTACATATGGAATGCATCAAAAGCCTCCTCTTATCCCAGGATTCAAAGAAGGTTTACTGTCTCGACATTTCACATATTAATAGTCTATTAGTGGCAGGTGAAGACAAGTTTTATCCTTGAAAAGCTCAGTGTGAAATGAAATGGCAAACTATCTTACCTCCCAAGTCAGAAATTTAAAACATAGATTTTAAACTTTATACACAATAGTTAACAATAAATCAACAACCTATATATTGAGTGCCTAATAGATATATGGAGAGCACTTTGTAAGGCACTAAAGGGACAGAAAGAAAATGTGACTATGCTTCTACCCTATCAAGAAAGTGACTGTGTCGTTTACATGCACAAAGATACACATACACACATATGGTCACATAAAAACAACGGTTAGGGGAGAGAGTCCTGAATTGGGAGTCAGAGGACATGAATTTAAATCCTGGTTCTGACACTTACTTGAATGATCTGAGGCAGGTCACTTACCTTCGGTCTTTAGCTGCCTCCTCTATAAATGAGATGATTGAACTAAATGACCTCCACAGTCCCTTCCAAATCTAAATCAATGACAGTTCCTAACTTTACAATGCTCAATGGTTTATATAACACTTTCTTTACAACTATCATGGAAAATAGGTAGTACAAGTAGTATTTGCATTTTATTTAAGAAAGTTAAGGATTCAACAGGGTGATGTTCAGGGTAACTCAGCCAATGGTGGACCTGATTCTCAAACTCAGGACTCTTGACACACCCCCCCCCCCAAGTCCAGTCTTTTTCTACTATGCCACATTGAGCCAAGGCAACATATAATTAATCCCGATTGACAGTAAGTGCTGCAGGAGATCAGAAAAGGAAAAATCACTAAAGGCTTATATTGTTGGAAAGTTTTATGGAAGAGGCAGAATTATCTCTCATAACCATAATATAGTGAAAATCCTCCCATTACTCATTCATTTTGAATTCAAAGGTCTCAAATATTCTCAGGCATTGATAAAATTGCTGTCTTAAATTATAGATCAAATAATGCACTCTGCATTTAATTGAAAAACATTATTGACTTGTGTGATTTATATCTAGTTTGGGTCCAACTTTAGAGTTGAAGTAAGATTTAGGGAGAGTTAAAAACAACTCTAGATACCCCAAACTAAAGTGGTCTACTCTATCTTCCTCAGGCATAAACACTGATTTTTCACAACCCTACTAGGTTTCTATGACTTTTTAACCACCAAAATTTTGAAGATAGGACAGATATCAGGAACTGAAACTGAAGGAGATTGACTTTTAGGCATCAGGTTCACCTAACTTTAAGTATCATGATATACAACTAATAATTCAATCCATCAGATCAGTCAATCAAAATACAAACATTTATTAAACCTCTACTATGTTCAAAATACTGTACTAAGAGAGATATAGAGAAGAAATAGAATATTGACCCTGAATTCATGGAACTCACATTCTAGTAGATGGTCATATCACATAAACTCAGAATTATAACAAAATAAAAAATAGTAAATATGTACAAGATATTTAACCTAAAAGCTATGTGAATTGAAAGGGGAAACATTTGGGATGGATAACAGGAATTAGAGAGAATATTAATAATGTTTAAGTTTTGCAGAGTACTTGACATGTTTTTTAGTTCTCATAAGAACGCTGTGACTTAGATGCTATCGTATTCTTAATTTTACAAATGAGAAAACCTGATAATGGCAGAGGAATCTTGGTGACAGAGTAGCAAAATAGACTTACTGTCAAAAAATTTCAAACCTTATTCTAACTATATAATCAATAAACAATAAACTTTGAAGCTACATGTCAAAGAAATTATAAATAAATAGTAAAATTTACAAATATCTAAATATTTTATTATTGTTGTTATTGTCGCTTAGGTTCACTTGCCTAGAGTCACATAATGAGTAAGGTAAGATTCAAATTCTTGTTTTTCTGATTCCAAGATCAATACTATCCTCTTAGCTACATAGATGCCTCAAATGGGTACTCTTGAGTTTAGCACTCAAAGGATGAGCAGAATTTCAACATCCAGATTTGAGAAGTAGAGATTTAGCCATCTTATAAAGAAGAACCATCAGAGAAAAAGAGAAGAAAAATGAGGCCAAGTTTTCATAAAAAGGAGACAATGGGGAAATGAAATCCATAAGAGTGAATGAGATTGCTAAGGGTAAGAGTAAATAGAGAGAAGATGACAAATGACAAAGAACCTATCAGAGGGATGAAGAAACATACTTATTATAGTAGTACATATACATAATTTTATTAGAACTAAATATATATATTGGAAGTATATACATACTAGAAGATCAAATCTATCTAATGATATGGTAGATGATCAAAATGTTTTGGGACCACTGCTTTAAAGCACATACTAGGAACTCAAGGTTATAAATCTAATGTATCATCCATTTATTATTTATTATTAATAATTAAAATATCTGGTTTCATTTTTATTTCATTTTTCCAAAAAGTGTCATTTTATTGTTTTTCTTCCATACTATTCATGACAGGGGAACAAAATGATGTTTTATAAATACTCCAAATTTTCCTTCTTGTAAAAGAAATAATTCACCCAAAGTCCTAAGGTATTATATTTATCATGAGAAATACCCTCCCAACTCAGCAAAGTAACCTATTTATTTCATTACTTAAAAAATTCTTTTTGTTTGGACACTTATTTAAAGACCTCTGTGGAGGAGTAGCCAGGTGGTGCAGTGGTTAGAGTAATAGCTCTGGAGTCAAGAGGACCTAAGTTCAAATCTGGTCTCAGACACTTGATGCCTATTAGCTGTTGAAACTGAGGCAAGTCACTTAACCCTGATGGCCTCAAAAAAATAAATAAAAATTAGCAAAATAAAGGCTATGTGGAAAACTTATATAAAATCACAGTTAATAAACCAACTACCATAATGAGACTCACCTTTATATTTGTCCACAATTTCACCAGCTGGCAAAGTAAAGTAATATTGTATATCTGTACCTCTATATAAAGGTATTTTGGATGATTTTCCTATTTGGTAACTGAATTCATAATGGTAATCCTATATTCAGTTCCATAGGGAAAAAATATAAAGACATCAGTAAAACATGAAATTTACAATAACCAGTTCTTTATATTCCAATAAAAAGAATTTTTTTATATGAAAGTCAGCACAATGTAGATAATGGAATATCTAACCAGCATTCTAAAGTTTTGAGCATAAATCCCCCCCAAAAACACTTAGCAAATTAGCCAATAAGCACTTATTAATCCCCCCCCCACTATGTGCTAGACACCATGATAAATTCTGGGAATGCAAGATCTAAATTAGAACATTCTTTTTAAGGAGATGCAGTGTCTCAAGTTATCAGTATCACTAGATTGCATAGTACATAGTAATAAGTTATGAGCAGTAGGAAAGGTAGAAAAGAATCATTTTTATGAAAAGGTTAAAATATCAAATAGAAGATATTTATATTTAATCCTGAAAGCAATAGGGAACAACTGAGGTTTATTGAAAAAAAAAAAAAAAGGATGATATGAGTGAACCTGCACTTTAGGAAGATTAACTTGACAGCTAAGTAGAGAATGAACTAGATTGGGGAAAGACTTGAAATAGGGACCAACCAGCAATCACTGACAATAATCAAGGCATGCTGTGATAAGGGCCTATGTCAAACTGTTGGCAGCTTTGTGATTATGGCAAAGATCTTTAACTTTCCCCATGGTTAGAGTGGAGATGATGATTTTTGTACTACCTACTTCATGATATTCTTGTAAGTTAAGTACTCTACAAACAAAGTGCTATAAAAATGTGAGTGAATTTTTAAGTGAATTAAGATTTTAAAATACACTGGAATCAGGGGCAGCTAGGTGGTGCAGTGAATAGAGCACCAGCCCTGGAGTCAGGAGGAGTACCTGAGTTCAAATCTGGCCTCAGACACTTAATAATTACCTAGCTGTGTGGCCTTGGGCAAACCACTTAATAGCATTACCTTGCAAAAAAAAACTTAAAAAAATACACTGGAATCTCTTTAGTGATTGGATTATAAAATGTTGGAGGGAAAAGAACATTAGCAATTAGATAAGGGGGTTCTTAATCTTTTTTTTGAATCATGGATTTATTTGATAATTTGGTGAAGTCTTTGAATTCTTCAGACTAATGTTTGTGAATGCATAAAATAAAATACATAGAATTTCAAAGGAAACAAGTTATATTAAAATATAGTTTCTAATTCTTTTGAAAGAAAAGTTCATGGATCCCAAGTTAAGAATCCCTGACTAGTCCAACCTCTTCATCAAATAGAATTTATCTTCAAGAATATCTTTCTACTTTTATCTTACCTAATAGGGCTTAATTTCCTTCTCAAAAACTTACTATATAATTTCTGTTATAAAAAGGAGAATCACAAATATTTAACACTAAATGAATGGATACATTTAAATTGTTTCATTGTTTAAGACCACGATTCTGGACTTGAAATAACGGACACCATGAACACCTAGTACGGTTGTGAAAAATCAGAGTTTATGCCCAAGGAAAATAGAGTAGACCACTTTAGTTTGGGGTATCAAAAGTTGTTTTTAACTTTCTCTAAATGGTGTCCCTATTTCAAGTCCATTACATTACTTTAAAGTTTCTCCTAAGATCTTCTTCATTCACAGGAAAATTATAAACTTATCAAAATGGGAAGCCCGGTTGAGTCAAGATTCAAAGTCAATTTCCTCTCATACTAAGCTTTTGTGCCTACTGTTTAAAGTACCCACATTTTTACCTATCAGTTAATGAAAGTATTACTTTTGGATCATTTTATGTTCTGAATTTGTTTTATGTGGTATACCCAAGTGGCTTACAGTCAGGCTCATACAGGAGTCAATATAGTAGATTGTAACTAGAAGCATAGCCTTTAGATCTGATTGACCCTAGAACTGAATCTGGCTCCTTTGAACCCTACATGAAGAAAGGCAGACAAAGGAGATATAGAGTCCCGTAAACCTGAATGCTTTAAAAGTCTACTTATTTTGTTCATGCAGAAAGTCTTCTCTCAGAAAAACTTCCAGAAGAACTTTCTAGAAGAGGGATATCATGCTCTCAGAACATGAACTTGGGGCTATTTCTTGGGGAGTAAAGATTATATTAATGATCAGAAACTGTGACTCATATGGTCAGGTGAGTGTGATTTCAGCACCTGGACAGCACTCAAGTTCTGTGACTTGAAGACAGCTCCTTCATCACTTTCTATTACAGATATTTACCTGTAGTATAGTAGTAAAAATGATGAGTAGTGAATTCTAGGCCTAGTCTTGCTTCTAATAGCTGAATAGCTTTGGGCTAGACACTCACTTGAGCTTCTTTTTTTCCTGTCTGCCATTTGAGAGGACTGGTGATGGCTATATTCTCTTGCAGCATTAATACTCAAGGATTTTATGAAGACCTATATACCATACTGATTATCATTTCAGAGAAGAGAGTGGTCTTTGAAATGGATTTTAAAACCTTTAAAATGTTCAAAGTAGCCTTAGAAATAAAAAGTGAAATCATAAATTATAATTTCATAGAATGGTGATAATGATTATTTTACCCTTATCTATAGGTTTTTATTCATAGGCAATGAATTCAATCATTATTGCACATCATAAACTTTATTAGTAATTATTCCATAGAATATCATATATGGATGTTATTTATACTTTAGAACAGTGTATAGCCTAGAATGCCAGACAACATCTGTTGCCTAATAAGGCTTTGAAACCTACATTGGTCACACAAATAGTATTAAAGGATTGCAAAATGCTTACTGCTCTCCCAGACATGCAGAAAACACTGAAGACTGTATAAGCCTCATATCCTTGAATAGGCTGTACTTGGCATGCCATCTCCTTTGGAACTTCATTGACAGCAAAATATAATTGTGCTTTGCCTAATGAGCTGTGGCTTGAAACTGAAAAGAAAAATAAGAGCCAATTGAAAAATATACCTAACACCTAGACTTATCTTAACAGACATAATGGGTAAAAAAAACACTGAGAAGAAAACCAAAACTTGATTCAACAAAGGATCTTGTTGAAACAGATGCCAAATGCTGAATGTATTATTCATGGTGTCTTATCCAAGAAGTATAGAATTAAAACCTTGTGCTCAAATTGAGTAGTGAAAAGAATGGGAAAAATAATTATCCAAGATCAGAAATAAAATTAAATAAGAAAAAAATAGTGTCTTTGGGAGAGAATTAAGCCACCCCCATTTAGAAAAAGTTTATACTTCAATCTCTACTTCCCAGATCATAAACTCTGTCAGGTGGTCAATCAAAGCTCCTCCAAATCAACACCTAGCTATTCGACCAAGAATAAAAGAAATCTCAACAAAAATCCAACTATGGTCCAATAGGAGCACACAACTCCATTCAGTCTTCACTTATGCAGAGGAAAAATGTACAAATAGACTTGGAAGCAAGTGATGAGATTATAAATTCAGTGAAAAGTAAATAGGCCAGCTTCATTAGAACATAAATTTGTGAAGGGGAGTAATATAGGTTGGAATCAGACTGAGAAGAGCATTAAATATGCTAGTAAGGAGTTTGTATTTTTACCTAGCAACAAAGGGGAGTCGATGAAGATTCTTAAGCAAGGGAATAGCATGCTCAGAACTAAATTTCAGGAACACTATTTTTTTTTAACTTTTTTTTTCAATTATTTTTTATTCTCATTTTATACAAATGTTTTTTTTACATTAATAAAATATTCTTGTTTACAAATAAACAAAATACCCCTCCCCCCATGAATAAAGATAGACTTGCTTGGGCGAAAAAAGTAAAGGGGGGAGAAAAAAAATTAAAATTAAAAAAATAATAGTAATAATTGTAGGTATGGCCAGGTGGCGAAATGGACGAAGCACCAGCCCTGGAGCCTCGAGCACCCGAGCCCATATCCAGCCTCGTAAACCCAATAATCACCCAGCCATGTGACATGCAAGCCACCCGATCCCCACTGCCCTGCAAAAACCAAAAAGAAGGAAAAAAAGACCCAAAATAAAATAAAATAGTAATAATAGTAGAGGTGGCTGGGTGGCAGACAGAGCATTGGCCCTTGAGCCAGGAGCACCTGGGTCCGAATCCAACCCCAGACACCCAAAGATCACCCTGCTATGTTGCCCCAGGCAGGCCACCCAGCCCCACTTGCCCTGCACCCTCCCCCAAATAATAATAACAAAAAATGTGCTTCAGTCTTTGTTCCAACACCAACAACTCTGTCGTGAGTGGATCACATTCTTTATGATAAGTCCATCACAAGCGTTACTTCCATATTTTTCCAACGTTGCCATTGCTGATCGCAACTCCCTTCTTTCTTATTTCTCCACTACCATGTACTATATTTTCTCTCTCCTTTCACTCTGACTCTGCTGTAGGGTCACTGAGTGATGCAGCAGACAGATCCCTGGTCCTGGGGCCAAGAAGCCCTGAGCCCCCATACCACCCCTTAGGCCCAGCATCCACCTGGCCCTATGGTCCTGTACAGGCCTTCCAATCCCAGCCCCTTGCAAGAAGTAAAAAAGAAAATGTGTTATATCTGACCACTCTCCCCCCATGGTCCAATCTCTCCTCCTTTATTCACATCCCCACCCCTTCCCCCTGCTCCCCCCTCCTTCTTACTCCAGATGCCTATACCCCATTGAGTATATTTGCTGTTTCCTCTCCTAGCCATCTCTGATGAGAGCAAAGGTTCCCTCATTCCCCCTTGCCTCCCCCCTTCCATATCATTGCAATAGCTCATTGTAATAAAAAAAAATCTTATTATGTGAAATATCTTGGCCTATTCCCCCTCTCCTTTTTCTTTCTCCCATTCCATTTCCCTTTTTTTCTATTGACTCCATTTTTACACATTTTATCTTCGAATTCAGCTTTCTCCTGTGCTTCAATTATAAAAACTCCCTTTACCTGCTCTATTAACTGAGATGGTTCATATGAATATTATCAGTATCATTTTTCTATACATGCAGTTCATCATCATTAAATCCCTCATATTTTCCCCTTCTCCTCCAATCTCCATGCTTCACCTGAGTCCTATATCTGAAGATCAAACCTTCTGTTCAGCTCTGGCCATTCCAAAAGGAACATTTGAAATTCCCCTGGTTCATTGAAAGTCCATCTTTTTCCCTGGAAGAGGACATTCAGCCTTGCTGGGTAGTTCATTCTTGGCTGCATTCTAAGCTCTTTTTGCCTTCCAGTATATTGTATTCCAAGCCCTACGAGTTTCCAATGTAGCTGCTGCTAAGTCCTGTGTGATCCTGACTGCAGCACCACGATATTTGAACTGTGTCCTTCTGGCTGCTTGTAACATTTTCTCTTTGACTTGGGAGTTCTGGAACTTGCCTATAATATTCCTAGGGGTTGGTTTTTTGGGATCTCTTTCTCTGGGGGATCGGTGGATTCTCTCCATTTCTATTTTGCCCTCTGCTTCTAGAATATCAGGGCAATTTTCCTGTAGTAATTCTTTGAAAATGATGTCAAGGCTCTTTTCCTGATCATGACTTTCAGGTATTCCAATAATTTTCAAATTATCTTTCCTAAGTCTGTTTTCCATATCAGTTGTTTTTTCAATGAGATATTTCACATTTTCTTCTAATTTTTTCATTTTTTTGGTTTTGAAGTATTGATTCCTGATTTCTGGTAAATTCATCAATCTCCCTGAATTCTATTTTTTGTCTGAAGGATTTGTTCTCCTCAGAGAGTTTTCTTATCTCTTTTTCCATCTGGCCAATTTTGCTTTTTAAAGCATTCTTCTCCTCCATAACTTTTTGAACTGTTTTATCCATTTGACCTAAGCTGGTTTTTAGCATGCTATTTTCTTCAGCATTTTTTTGGATCTCCTTGACTAAGCTGCTGACTTCATTTTCATGTTTTTCCTGCATCTCTCTCCTTTCTTTTCCCAGTTTTTCTTCCAACTCCCTCATTTGATTTTCAAAGTCTTTTTTGAGCTCTGTCGTAGCCTGAGCCCAATTTCTGTTTTTCTTGGAGTCTTTAGATGCAGGAGCTTGTGCTTCCTCATCTTCAGACTGAGTATTTTGATCCTTCTTGGGCTCATTTGCAAAATATTTCTCAATGGTCTTCCTCTTGTTTCTTTGCTTGTTCATTTTCCCAGCCTAAGCCTGTTTTGGGGGTTCTTCCTGAGCTTTTGGGACACTCACACAAGGATCTCAGTGTGTGAGGCTCTGTCCTCCCTCCTGGTCTGTGAATGACCATAAGCGCCCCCCCTCTGCCACGGCCGAGGTGGGGGGGGGGGGGCTGTTCTATAGGGGGGGCCTAGACTGCGATCAGGATCTGAATGTGGTCAGAGCCCCAGAGTCCTTCCAGGGGCAGAGGACCAAGCTTGCAGTCTGTCTTCACTCCCCTCCCTCAGCTCAATGGGCTCATGCCCTGGGGGCTCCTGCTTACGGGCTCCGCCTGAAAGACCAAGCTGCTTGCTGTGTGCCCTGAGGGCTGGGCTCCACGTGCTTGCTCTGGCAGAGGTCCCTCACTGTTCCCCCGCTTTGTGCCCAGTGCTCCCCGGGGTGCAGCTCAGGGGACTCCCCTGCTACTGTGAGCCGTGGCTCCCAGCGCCCTGGGGCTGCCTCCGGGAGGCTGAAGTTCTTTGGCTCTGGCGGGCCAACCCTCTAGTGGGCTGCCCCTCCGACCCCAGGGAGCAGAGCCTTTCTGCTCTTTTCCAGGTTACCTTGAGTAGGAGAACTGCCTCACTGGGTCCCTTTATGGGTTCTGTCTCTCGAAAGTTTAGTTAGAGTCATTAGTTTATGAGTTTTTATCAGAGATCTCCTAAGACTCAATCCCTTCATGTCGCCATCTTGGCTCCGCCCCAGGAACACTATTTTAGAAGCTTTGTGGAGATTGTACATAGAGACATCTATTTAGAAGACCTAAAACAAATGTTTGGTTGATTATAATTTCTAGGAAAGTGAATTAAGAAGACCTCCAAAATTTTCATTATTTCTAAAAACTAAAAATATCCCTTTGAAAACATCACCTACGGGCAGCTAGGTGGTGTAGTGAGCAAAGCACCGGCACTGGAGTTAGGAGTACCTGGGTTCAAATCCGGTCTCAGACACTTAACAATGATCTAGCTGTGTGGCCTTGGGCAAGCCACTTAACCCCATTTGCCTTGCAAATACCTAACCCCCCCCAAAAAAAAACCCATCACCTACCTATAGAAGCTTGTATCACATATGTTTCTCCACCTTTCAGGGAATATGGTTTAAATGTAACTATTTTTGATGTAATACCTAAAACAAAATATATCCACATGACTTTAGTTACCAGATGAAATCATTTTCTGGGACAGATGATATCTATAAATAAGTTACTCCTATTTCTGTGGTTCTGGGACACTAAGCTGAATTTTCAGGGATTGTTTTTAATATTTACTTATACACCTAAAATTTTAAAAGTACAGATCCACCACAGGTTATTGGGGAATTGTTTTTGTGTAAGTAAATGCTCCTAATTTTGTAGGAGATGGTGAATCTCTCCAACAAACATCTAAAATTTTTTAAAGTATTTGACTCAGATCTCTCCTTTTAAGTTATCTTATGCTACTCTGAAATCATAGCTATTTGTAGACAATATCTTTAACTCTTTCATACCACTTTTTAACTTCTTTTAAGTGTGTATGTTATATAATTTCTTTTATGTGTGTATGTTATGCATACTTATCAAAGTGATTGGTACACAGTAGGTACCACAGCAGGTAACAAATGTTGGCAGACTTTCTTTCCATTGAATAAACTGCAAGTTCTTTGAAAGTAAGGTGTGTTCTTCATATCTCTCTTTTGATATCCAAAATACAACATATTGCTGGTTTAATAAAAATTTGTTGGGGGAAAAAATAAGAGCCGAAATAGTAGAGTGATGTTCTAATTCAAGTCTAGTGCTTTTTCCATTATGTCATCATGCTTTTTCCCACTATAGTCAGAAAATAAAGGAGAACAATCACATGGAAAAGATCTGAATAATATATCATATTATCACTTTTTAAAAGTACATTAAAACTAGGTACATATCTATTAAATAAAATGACTGGGAAAAAAGTTAGTAAATTATATCTAAGGCTTCCTAATTCAAATTGCATCCAGTGAGTAGAAAATGCATACCTGAAGATGTGTAGCTTTGAAAAACAGCTCTACTAATTATCGATTTGGACCAATCTACCATAAGCAATGGTGCTGTATTTTCAGTGGAGTAGGATAAATCAATTAGGTTGTAACCATCATCATTGTCAGACATAGTATCTGTTTCTTCATCTTCACTTAGGTCTGTAACACTGATACTCTCCACTAAGAGAACAAACTATGTTAATGGATGATTAGGAGGAAAAATCATAGATTGGAAAAATAATATTTCCAAAAAGTCCCTGCTCCCATTTCTAAAAATATTATATAGGATAAAGTTTATGTGATAGATATAGGAGGATTTATATGAACTGAGATAGAGTGAAATGTTAGTCAGGAGAATAATATGCATAACATCAACAATAATATAAATAAAAGCAGAACTTAAAATCAACTAAACTCAGATTCAATACAATGACCCATCTGAATTCCTAAATATGGATTTACGAAACATTTCTCTTTTTTCAATACAGATATAGGATAAAGTGGGATAAAGGATGGAATATATGCTAGAATTACATGTATGTATATGTGTGTGTGTGTGTGTATAATATAGTCAGATGTGATTATTGTTTGGCTTTGTTTCATTGCTTTTATTTCTTACAGGGGAGATTTCCATGTGAGAGAGAGGTATATCAGGAAATAAAACTTTAAAATGTCTTTAAAATTTATCACATTTCAAGAATTTGCTATTTTGAGATTACATTTTGTCATTTGAATTTCAATAATATGACTGCTAAAAATAGTTTTTAACATGACTTATTGAATGGAGACACTAGTTATAATTGATTCAGGAAGAAAGAGTGAATGGTGTTCCCATTGGTAATCAGTGATAATTGTAAGTAGAGAACAGAGAAGTATACTGATTCTTCAAGTGCAAAATAGAAACATCTGGAAGAAATGGTATGTAAAGTTTGAGGAATCATATCAAAAACATGTAAAGCACATTAAAACAGATGAAACTCTCAGTGAATATGTCTGAAAATACGTTCCAGTATATCATACTGACAAAATTTAATTCATTAAAAACACATTCATAGTCATAGGATATATTAACCTGGTTGTCTTCCTCTTGATGGTTCTGTTGCCTCCTTGATGTTGCTATAAAAAGTTTCAAAATCTATGGAAAGATTAAAAATATCATTATAAACACAACTTTTGAGTAGTGTATATATTTAAATCAAGATCTTCACAAATTCAATTTAGAATAAATATTAAAATTTAGCTAAATCTCTGCCATTAATTATAACTTTCTTTAATTGAAAATAGACAAATTTATGATTGATTTTCATAATGATACCCCTGAGACATTTAAATATACTAAAGTCCTCCTGAATCTACAAAGAAAAAAAAATGAATATTGAAAAAAGAACACTGGCCTTAAAAATGAATGATATTATACCATCTCAGAACTTATAGGCCATATAATCCAAATGCTACTCCAAGCATATTTTAGAAAAGAAAATTTGTGCCTGAATCCTGAGGGAAAGAGTAGGGGAATTCAAACCAAGAAAAAAGTGAACCATTCAAAACAATGCTATTATTATAATAATTACAACTTCAACATAAGGTTGAAAGGAGACACCAAAGGAAAGAGAAAGAGAGAGAGAGATTCCGTCTCTATAATTTCAACAAATTAGTTCTTTTATGGGAAATATTTATATATAATATAAAATTATAATCTTTCTTTGCTGCAACATAAACTGTTATATAATGATCATTTATCATCTAAAATATCTTCTTTGTTAATTAGAGGATCTGTGCAATGAAGATACTCCTTTCACCAGTACATATTACAATTCATTCATGCCTTAACACCCTCATTCTTGATTACATCCTTACCTAAATTCTCCATTAAGTATATACTAAATATAAAACAAAATTCTAAGCACTTAAAATTTGGGGATGATATTGTAGCATTTGGGATGTGTTACACTTGCTCTCATTAAATAACCAAAAAGTCTCCTTTCAAGAGTGTACATTTTTATTATTTTTTTTGTCCTGATTTTCTGGCTCCAAATTAACTTTCATTTCAAGAATAACACTCAAACTTCAGCAGTACTTTGGCTGACTTCCCCAGAGTCATTCAAGGTACTACGTTCTCACTTTTCTACTGGATTGCTTTGCCTTAGCTGCTCTGAAATCTATCATCTACTAAATACCTAAGCCTACTTATTCCCAGATTGATCTGGGGTCTTTATTTTATCTGTGCTTCTGTTTTAATTCATTTCTCTATTTAGTCCAAAGACAGTCCAGAGACTTGGTCCCCTTCCTCCCTCTCTGTCAATGAGATATGAACTTTATGAAGCTACACAGATACAGAAACATGGAATAAATGAGTCATATGGTGATTTTAAAAAATGGAAATAGTTTCACTTATAATAGAGAAAGAAGGCCTTATTGATCTAGTTTATTTAATTTAATAATGTTTCTCTTTCATCTACTTTAACAATTAGTATTAAATCCATTTTATTTCATTTAAAAATCTATCTAAAGTTTCATCACAATAAATTTTGGTTCTTAGTGAAAAACTGTGATTTATGAATTGATGGACTCCCTCATATTTAATCTACTTAGACAGCAAGGATTAGAAAATCAGTGAACCAAAAACTAAATGGGTATCATTAGTAAATGATTCCCTGGATCTACTGTACTTGAGAATGAGGTAATATTTTTGTAATTTAAAACTTGTTAGCCTAACTTGAGGAACCCTATGATAAAGTGACAGAATTATTAAAAAAAAAAAAATCATGTCCAATTGTTTAGCATTCACAAATGCCTAGTCCCTCGTTTCTTAATTAACTAGAAGCAATTTTGAAAATGTATTTGCTATTGCTATTATCTTACTTGGTGTTCAAAAACCATGTTTGACAATCATTCATTAAAAAAATTATTTGTCTTAAAAGTTAGGGGCTCTGAACAGAATGAAAATAAGGTCTTCCTATGAGAGAGAGTCTTCTAGTCCTCAGACTTTACTTCTTAAGAGTGCTAGGACTGGGGCAGCTAGGTGGCACAGTAGATGGCCCTGGAGTCAGGAGTACCTGGGTTCAAATCCGACCTCAAACACTTAATAATGACCTAGCTGTGTGGCCTTGGGCAAGCCACTTAACCCCATTTGCCTTGCAAAAGCCTTAAAAAAGAGAGAGTGCTAGGACTATACACATTTCTCAATCCTACAATGAGAACTAGATACCTAAACTTTGGGGTAAAGTAGTAATGGGGTGATAAGACAGAGAAAATGTTCTCTGAATCATAATCAGATCTAGAACAGACACTGAGTGGAGTTGAGAAAGCTAACTATTGGTGCTAAATGTCTGGCATGCAAAATGTATTTCTTGTCATACTTTTAGATCATTAAAGTTGATTTTTTTTAAAGAGAGTTAAAATGAGATCACTTATTAGTTTTGGAATAAAGCAATATATCATGCAAAGCAACTCTCTTTTAAAAACAATTTTAAGGTCAATTAAAAAAGACTTTCCAATCCCCCAATAGATGACACTGAAAATTTCAGTAATTAACCAGAGGAATCAGGCATCAAACGTGTATGACTTTACTCCACAAAAGACTACATTTATTCCCTCAAAGGAAAAAGAGGAAGAAATGCAAAGAAACAAAATGGAAAAAATAGGAAGAAAATGTAATTACCAGAAATGTAAGAAGAATTTTGTGGTGGCTCAGTGCTTGCTGACTTTTCTCTCTGAGTGGATCTTATGACAAATTTTCTTTCTAGTAAGCCTTGAAATGGGTAAAGTAGCCCTTCCTGAACAGGATCCTTCAGAGCTGAGAGATTGCTGCTCTCCCTGTGACTGGGATCATTTGTATGATGAAATCCATTTGTAAGGTTTATGGCTGATGCAGAAATGGAGGTTTTCACTGAAACTGAAAGAGCCAGCTGCCTGAAAGTCTGCCCAGAAGCATCTCTTGAGAAAGGTGGAGTTCTTAGGGCAGGAAAAGTCATTTTCACTGTGGAGGGTGAATTTGGCTTTGGAATTTTCAAGATGGCACCATGGAAGCTTGATGAGTCTAGCAGATTCGTAGCTCTACAAAAGGAAACTTACACATATATTTGAAATAATTACAATAAAACACAATTTAAAATGTAGTTTTTATAGATAATGCAATAACAGTACAAGTGTGCTTAGACATTTTCACAGATAATACTGATAAAATACAAAACTGATTATTTGTCTAACAAAAAAGATCCATCATCATAAATATAGTAATAATGATCTAGCACATTCTAATTTTCAAAGTGTTTTACAGGTATTGTCTCATTTGTTCTTCTCAGGTCTATGAAGTAGGTGCTATTAATATTTACAATTTACAAGTGAGAAAATTGAAGCTGGGAGATAAAGTGATCACCCAGGATCACACTCCAAGTAAGTGGCTAAGGCTAGATTCAAATTCAGGTCTTCTTAATCATAAATCTGGTGCCCTAGACATTATGTCACCTATCTCAAGATAATTTAATTGAAAACTCTATCAATATCAAATTTCATACTTATAAGAACCAATATTACCAAAACTCAATTAATAAATAATCATTTTACATGTAACTCTTCCATAAATTCTGTTGCATGGGTTGTACAAGTAATATTGCAACATAAAATTGTATTTTATACACTGAGTACCTAAACATGTTGGAGAAGGAAATGGCAAACCACTCCAGTATCTTTGCCATGAAAATCCCAAATGGAGTCATAAAGAGTCAGACAGAGTGAAATGACTGAACAACAATCTAAAACATGTTTAGGTTTTTTCTAAATGAAATCATTCCCGTAACACTATTTATAGCTATCTTTGGTAAATCCCATTGAACAGATAGAAAATTATTAGAAAATCAAAGATGAGTGATTTGTTGCAGTTCAATCCACATTTAGGGAAAATATGAGAGGCTAGAGATCAAATGTACAGTATCAGACATTAAAGATCTCAGGGAAAATCCTCTTGAGAATGTGGGGAGTTTGGCAGTTTGTTTGTTTCCTCCCATCCTCATTAAAAGAGTAAAAAGTAGATTTGAACTATTAAGGTTGGAGTGAATCTGTGAGCAGAACAAGGAAACAGTATAGTGAATGGGATATGAAGTTGGATATAAAAAGGTATTCGGTGTATATAGTGGAATATAGATAGAAATTTGGAAAAACTGGGAAGAGCCTGAGTTTAAGAAAAAAAAAAACATTAAGTATGAGAGAGACAGGGACAGAGACAGAGAGTGAGAATGAGAATCAGTCAGTTCATGTTAGGACCAGTAAAGAGAGGTCAGTTCTGGTTCTATATATTGAAGCCTCATAAGGAAGGGATTATGTCTAGGAATCTGAGTCCTTCCTTTTCTAATACTCATATTTCAGTCACATATAGACTATATAACTAGCAAAAAAATAGAACTGAGAGGCTGGTTGATTGGATTTGGTCTTACACTATTTATCTGATTGAATTTTATATGTTCTTCATCTGTTTGGCGAAGAAGAGGTATAAGGTGAAAGCTAGGTCAAAGAGTTGTTTAATGTCATGATTTATGAAATACCCTCCTGACTCTTCTATATTTTTCTGTGTGATTTTCTTTCAAGGTCATATTTAAGTGCCAGCTATTTCATGAACAGATGTATTCATTCCAAATATTCATATTCTAAAAGCTTTTTAAAGGTCACAAGAAGTTATTTATTTCATTTCTATTGCTCAGAAATTCAAAGAGCACATCAATTCCTACCTTCCATGTCATTTGTTTCTGTTGCATTGATTATAAAAAGATCCCAAGAATAAGAAATGTTAGGCATGTTGGTGCATTCTTCACACTTCACTTGAAGAGAAAATTCTTCATTCCAGTTCACAGAATTGTCTTTAAAGTTGACCCAAGAAATGTGGAGTGGTCTATAAAATAAAATCTGCTTTTAGATTTTTACTTTAAAACTCAAGTTTTATTTGGGAATCTTTTTTGAGGACTTTCTAATCCTTAATCATTTTGGCCATGCTCTTTTTGTTTTTGATTTTTGCAAAGCAACGGGGTTAAGTGACTTGCCCAAGGTCACACAGCTAGGCAATTATTAAGTGTTTGAGGTCATATTTGAATTTAGGTACTCCAGACTCCAGGGGCTGGTGCTCTATCCACTGCACCACCTAACTATCCCAGCCATGTTCTTCTTAATCTCTATTATTTAATTTCAGTTATATAAAACATTTAATTTTTTGAACTTTTGAAATTTTGAATTCCAAATTCTCTCTCCCTCCATCCCTATGAAGTCATGTAAAACATATTTCCAAATTAGCTGTGTTAAAAAAAAAACAAGAAAAATAAAATGAAAATAATTCTCTGATTTGTATTTATAATTCATTCACTTCTCTCACTGGAAGTGGAGAATATTTTTCATCATGAGAAGGATACTAAAACTTTTATTTTTAAAAAAATGCATTTTATAACAAAGCCTGCATAGTTTTCTATATTTGGACAATTACAGATATATTACCTCTATATACACACACACTTAAAATCAATGTCAAATAAATTTACACTGAATTTGATCCTACCTAGCAGCCCAATAAAATTGTTACACTGTTTTTCCTTTGCCTTCACCTCAACTCCATATTAAAAATAATTGATTACCAGGTCTGAACAATATTCCTGGGATATTAACTCTTTTCTTTAGTCTTATCATTCCAATCCCTGCCCTGTCTCTAACCTGGATTATGTGATAATTTTCCAATTAGATTCAGTGTTCATGGTAGAATAATGATAAAAGGAATTTCTAAAAACTGGGAAGAGACTGAATTGAAAGAATTTGGTCTCCAGTCTTTCCACCCTCCATTCTATCCTTTATATACCTCTTCTATATTAATGACCTTAAATCCTAAATTAATGTTCCTAAAATTCTAAAGTTGATGTTTCTAAAATCATCTACCTATTTTCATAATCTCAAATCTCTTCTATGGATTTCTCATTGAATCTGAAGTAATATATAAGCTAACTAGGCTGGGATTAATGGCTGTCCCTGTACATGTTCATTTTTTTAAATATACCTAACCTTATTTCCCACTATTTCTTAACAGAATTCCCCCATTCTGTCCAGGGAGATATCCTGTTTCCTTCCACCTCCTTGACTAACATAGCATATTCATAGCTTCAGAGGATTAAGAACTGGAAGGAATCTTAGAGATAATGTAGTCTAACCCACTCATGCTATAGATTTGATAACTGAAGACCAAAGGGAAAATAATTTATATAAGATCGAAAATGTACTAAGTAGCAGATCAGAGATTACTACCTAGGTCCTTTGGCTCCAAACATAATATTCTCTCCAGTGCTCTTTTTAATATTGCCTCCATTCATATTTAGTTCTGTATTTATGCTATTCCATTATTGTGGGCCATTTACCCAAGACACATCTCTTTTGTCTATAAAAATCCTCCATAAAAGTCATCCTATGAAGTGAAGAGATGGCTAGACTTGGAGTTCAGAAGTTCTCAGTTCAAAACTAACATCTGACACTTACTAGCTGAGTATTTTGCCTCCGATATTCAGTTTCTTCTTTTTTAAAGGGTAGAGAATAACACTTGCAATATCTATATTCTTGTTGTGAGAAGTATATTTGCAAATTTTTACTAGATGGGTAAATATTAATTTTTAGTAGAACAATAGTATACATATCCTTCAAGATTTTGTCCAACTTCATTTCTTTCATAAAGCCTCCTCCAACTAACCCTGGCCATATTTCACTCTGCCTTCTCTGGCTCCTTATTATCTTTATAACAGAGTATGTATCTGTATGCTTGTTTACACACACTTGGGAAATATATATAAAGCTCATTATCTAACTTTTAACTCTAACTTCTTTCATCTACTTAATATCTTTATAACACACTCTAGTATATGCTTCATTACATATTATACTCCTACATTATCTAATTGGTCTACATTTATAACTCTTCTTTCCCAAAGAAACAAAAACAAATCTCTTCTTAAGGACTGTAACATAAGCCTCCCTGGTAACCTCCTTGAACTCTACCAAAGTGCCATGGAGTCAGTGGCTGCTAAATATATGTGGAATTAAATTGAAAAGAATACCTGAATATAGAACCTGATTGAACTGACAGGAACACCTGTGCTTCAGAAGAGTTTCGGTTTCCACTGGAAACCGTTAGTGTCACTAAAAATTGGTCATAGGAGTCATGAAGAAGTGATGCTGGGAAAGAGATGACTGACGCACTGCTGTTGAATAGACCGTATCTGGGAGAGTTGAAACATGTGTGTTTTTGTTTACTTGCTGGGACACATTTCCAGTAATACCTATTGAAAAAAGTCCAATGAAGATGTGCTTAAGCATATGCCTTTTATCTGAAACAAACCAAGGTTACTTTTTTCTCATTTTTAGTAGATTATTTGCTGTCCAACTAAAATATCTGCTCAGGGAGCCAGGGTTTTGTTTACTTGTTTGTTTGTTTATTTTTAGGCTGGATTTAAAAATCCAGCTATAAAGTCTCCAGAAGAGTGAACAACTAAAATTGGCAAAACAATTCACTTAACTTTTTAGTGCTCTACACTATAAGAATAGAAAAATTTTTTGTTTGCATGGTAGAAGAAATTTTCACACAGACATACTCTCCATACTGATGAATTCACAGATCAAAGCAAAAAAAAAAAAGTTGTGAAAAACTCATTTGCTAACATTCTCTCTTGTTAAGGTGCATTCTGCAAAGTATGAATATCCTTACTCATTTGCAGGATTACATTTATGTCTTACCAACTCCAAGAACATTTCTAATTTGCCTACTGCCTTCTGAAATGAACAGAGCCTTTTTATGACCTCCATGGCATACTCTTGTATCATTCATTCATTATTTAGCATACTATGTTTTATATTGTAATTTATCTTTTTTAATTCATTCAATTAGAAACAGGTAGTCAAGACCTTAGAGACACTCTAGATCAACCTTGTCATTTTACAGATGATAAAACTGAAATTAAGATAGGTGATGTGACTTCCCCAACAAAACACTGAGAGTTGGTGGCAGAGTTGGGACCAGAGTCCAGATGTCTCCTCCAACTAGATTGTAAATTCTCTGAGATCAAGGACCATATCATGTATTTCCCTGTATCCCCTATGTACAATACTTTGTACATAGAGGCTCTCAATCTTTGTCAATGATTCTTTTGATTGGATTTATCTTATCTGAACTGATTATGTATAAGTTGCCCCTTCCATTAAAATGTGACTTTCTTAAGGACAAGATCTGCTTTTTTTTTATCCCTGTGCTTATCTGCCACATAATAACTGATTTTTTAATTGATTGATCATGGAGAAGAGCCTCACTATAGCACCCTGGCTGCAGTCTCTTAGCCCATGTGTAAAACAATATGAGTTACTGAGAACACAAATGTCACTCTAAAACTGTAGGAAAGAATCTGGAAGAAGTCTAAGGGAAAGTGTCTCCAAGGTCCTGCTTTCACTTTCTCAAGCATGGAACTTGTCCATATGTAATCAATTGATCAAAACCTTGCAAAGTAGTTTCCCAGGAATTTTAGCAATCCAATGCTTATAGATCCAATATCCTAACAGAAATTTTAAATGAATGACTTGTAGAAGTACAAGTGTTTGGATTTGAACTTTCCTCTAGAGTACCCTATGTTTCAGTGATCAAAAGTTACTTTGGAATACCATTGAAGTTCAACTGTTCAAAAAGTTCATATACTTTTCTTAAACATATATATATATATATACATATATATATATACATATATAATTACTTTGAGGTTCCAAAATTAAAACAAATCCCTTTACTTCTTACTTTTGAAATATTAAGAGCAAATGCCTTGTGACATGCAAGACATGCAAGAAGGGAAACTAATATAATCAAATTCATACTTACTTTAAATGAGCTCCATGATCATCAGGATCAAAGGACTGTGAGCCATTGAGCACAACAATGGAAACAGGGGTCTTAGAGATCAACAGGTGTGTTCCCTCTGAAATAACACTGACAGGTGGTCGGGAAACCACCTCAATAACCACTGAATAATTACTATATACCACACTGCCTTCTATTTTAACCTGTACAAAAAAAAAGAAAATGAGAAAAAAATTTAATAAAACATCTAAATTCTTAAAGGATTATGATATTTCTGAAATTAGAAATAAAAATCTAAATCTTTTACTATATTAAACCAGGATATAAAAGTTGCCGCATATTCAGATTAGTTTGATTATTTAGTGATATCCGATTTTTTTCAAATGATTAACAAACAGAATTATTTTAAACAGAGGAGTCAGACCATTTTGTTCATATGGACACCATCTAAGAAAAATAACTAATTTCCTTGAGCATTAAAAAAAATGAACTATACCTTGTTTGCTAATAGAATCAGGAATTAAATTCAAACCTTCTAATCAGAATCAGGACAAAGTATTTGTATTCCTTATTTAAGGTTTGAAAATTGTGGCCCCTATATGTGGATTTATTTAAATATTTAATTTATCAAGTGCCATTTAGGTATCAGGGATTGTGCTAAATATTGAGAATACAAAGAGAAAAAACAACAATCCCTAATGTCAAAGAGTTTACATTATGCTAAGGGGAAAGAATACGTAAATGTATACCCAAATATCATAAATGTGGCATAATATGAACATATACATATATCCACATACATATGTGTATGTCTGCATGCATATATATATATATATATAAATTATAAATATATGTATAAATTACAAAGTAATTTGAGGGGAGTACTTACAACAAACAAATGTCTTATGCAGAAGATGGCATCTGAGTTTGTTGGAGGTTGAAGGGAAGTAGAGTTCCAGTTGGTCACAATAAAGAATGAAAGTTTTCTAAAACATTTCATGTTGCTATACAGTGAATACTTTGGGCAAGTAGTATATGAAACATATAACTTTACTTCCCACAAATTAAATGGGTGCAAAGATTTTTTTAAAAGTAATAGTAAAATGCATCTTTCATTACTACTCCCTTCATGTTGATCCCTAGGAAGCTGCCAACCTTGTCTAAGCCTAGTTCCACCTATACTTCCGATTCAGAGTCAGGTAGTTTTGACCAAACAAATCATTTACATGTTAGGAAATATGGAATAATCCTCTTTGGGAAGACTCAAGTGGTATGTTGATGGTTTTGTATTTTGTTTTAAATTAGTGATTAAAGATTCAAAAGTCAGAGAAATTTTCAATTTATCTTTCAGAGCATTGAATTCTTACTAAGCATATTCTTTGACAGGTCCTGTGGTCCCTAACTATCCAGTTCCTTAGTTTCTGATACTGAAATACACCAAGGAAAAAAGGAGATCTGTAAGAGCCAGGTCCCTTTTGTATTTTCTGTGCACAGAAGCATGGAAGATAGGGCCAAAATTTGGATCCAAAATTTTTTATTCTAAGTCCAATGCTCCTTCAGGTACCATGAGGGTTAATACTTCAAATCTTGCCCTCATCGTAATGCATTTAATCCCTAAAGTCTCCTTAGTGGAATTCAAAGATTGTGAAAGTCATATCAGGGTTATAATTTTTTTCTCAAAACTCTACTTCAACTGCTATTCTAGATATCTTGTAGAATTCTTTAACTAATTCCTCATATCTGTAAGTATATTAGAACAGCTTGGGAACAAACTTATCTATAGTCTTAGCAGCAGGATATATTTTATGTCCCCATGAAAATTCTTCTGAGCAATGTCAAGCATCTTTCCTCCAATTGTCCTTGATTTCCACATTTCTAGCTGCCTATTCTTCCAATCATTCATGCCTTTAAAGTCAGTAATCTTTGATTTTTCCCTCTCTTTTATTTCAAACATCATATTGGCTGCCAATTTCTATGGGATTTTATTTCTATAAGAATCCAACACACATTCTTTTCTAATATTTCCAAAAATAAGCATTTTCACCACTTATTCAGAACTTCATTACTTCTCTACTAAAATATTGCAATATCTTCCTAGCAAGTATCCCTAACTCTAGTGTCTCCCAATTTAATTCATCCTACACACTAATTTCCTAACCTAATCCTTCTTTTCTTCTGAGGCAATTGGGTTTAAGTGCCTTGCCTAGGGTTATATGACTACTGTAAAATATCTGAGGCTGGATTTGAATTTAGCCCTCCTGACTGCAGGGTTAGTCTCTATCTGCTCCACAATCTTAATTATCATAATTATATTAATCCTTATAATAAACATGTCATTCCATTGTCAAAATTCTCAATGATTTACCACTGCCTAATGGGAAAAAATCTCTAAATCCTCCATGGCCCTTTGAATTATTTTAAATTCTATCTCCTCCATTAAACTTTCCCTGATTCTTACTTTCCTTCATCACCATGGCATTATAGTAAAATGTGTCTTTCATTACTATTCCTTCATGTTGATCCCTAGGAAGCTGCCAACCTTGTCTAAGCCTAGTTCCATCTATACTTCTGAACTTTGTATATTCATTTGTCTTATAACATATATATATATATATATATGTATGTATGTATGTATGTATTTCTCTCCTACTAAATTATCAGTTCCCGCAAGACAAAAACTGATCAAATACTATTTTATTATTGTCTTCCATTCCTTAGAATAAAACACAAAACCTTCCACAGGATAGGCATTTAATGCTTGTCAAAAGAAAATCAATTGTTTTTCTTTATATCTCCTTTATACCCCAGTTTCCACAATGCATAACACACAGCAAGCATTTAATAAATGTCAGATAAACAAATGAATGCTATGGGAATTCAAGTTTCAGCATATAAAATTCTTTCAATATCCTGGTAATGCTTCTAATTCCCAATCCATGTGGCTTGATTTTCACTATAAAACTACAGAACTGTTCAGAGAGTCTTTATTTTTTTAAGAAGGAGTATTTTGCAGCCCAGTCCTTTAGACCAGATGTGTACTTCAGGAAAATGGAAACCTCCCAAGTTGAACTGGGAGAAAAATTTAGGATGTCCTTATCAAACTTATATCATGTTTACCAAAATATCTCAAATTCCAGCTATTTAGATAATGTCAAAACTGGAGAAAACGTGTTTTAAAATATTCTTAAACAATGCTTTTTTTATTTATATAAAAAACATATCCAAAAATTTAAAGTATTACCAAATAGAAATCTTGTGGGTATCTATTATAATTAATAAATGAAAAGGATTTGTAATTAGCATAGCAATTGTTTTATGTAAATGCAATGTTTGAAAATAATTTCTTTTCTTAAGTAGATTAAGCACTTTCCTTGAAATGTTGCTTACACTATTAATTTTCTTTAGCAAACCCTTTTTTCCCCTAGATGGTACAAATTAATGGAGTAAGAAATAATGAGCTTTTACTGTATAGCTAGTCACCCATGAAGCAGTGGTAAATAGCAATCTCATTATGCAAGTTTGAATATAAAGTTAATTTATTTCTCCTCAGAAGATCAAGCTTTTAAAAATACCATCATTCTTAGTTAGCAAGCAAACCTTTGCAAGTGCAGTATACTTTCCATATTCCAAAAAGTAGCTGGGAAGAAGAATGGTTTGTCTGTGCTTGTTGAGAGCAGTTGGAAACAACACTAGTGAACCATCAGACTTTATTAAAGACCAACTATAGTTAAGGCCTTGGGAAATGTCACACTGAACGGGAGCTTCAAAAGTAACTCCAAGCTTAAGAGGTTGATGTCTCCAAATCTAAATATCAAAAGAAAAGATGTCTCATTAAAGTTTCCATGGAATCTAACATTACAAAAATACATAATGAACTTGTGATTTAGACAGCATAGGGAACTCCCACTGTGAAACTTCTTTCTACTCATGCATTTAGCAACCTCCCCATGAATTAGTAGGTAAGTCCTAGGGAGTTGCATGACAATAAAGAGGCTACGTGACTTCCTCAGGCTCATACAGCTGGTAAATAATAGAACCATAGTCTTCCTGGCTCTGAGTCTAATCCTCTATCAAATACATCACTATCTGAAATCCTAAAATCACAATGGCATGCTACTGCACTCCATTCTCAGCCTCTAACCCATACTCTGGCCAACCCCTTCTCTACTCAACCTGATTAGTAAGTTCACCATATATAGGAGATTCTAGACTGACCACACTGTACTTTAGCCATCTTACTGCAGTACCACTATATAAACAGTTGCCCTCCTCCCCAACCATGCTACTTTAACTCTAGGAACATTAACCAAATCAAAACTATCTTTCCCAACTGGAAAGTCCCTATTCTTTCATCCAATTAAAAATCAGATTACATAATATTTGTATTTTTCCCTTTACTAAATTGGTCTTATCTGATTATTTTAATGTATAAAAGTCTGTCTCCTCCTGTATTTGGGATACTGCCCTAAGCTGAGGAAGGGGCCTCATCTTAATTTTTAAAGCCATTGGCATGCATTAAGCAATAAAACAATATCCTAAGAAGATCTAAACTTTCCTTCCTCAGTTATTTCATCTTTCGTCTGCCACAACTCCTTGAAAAAGGTGGGAGGAAAGAAGAAACATAAGTTTGTTTATAAGATGGAAATGATTTATATGACAATTTTTGATTATCAAAATTATGAAATTATACCTGGAATACTATACATTGAAGTTACATTTTTTTTATTTTTTGAATTTTACAATTTTCCCCCCAATCTCGCTTCCCTCCCCCCTTGCCTCACAGAAGGCAGTCTGATAGTCTTTACATTGTTTCCATGCTATATATGTTGATCAAAATTGAATGTGTTGAGAGAGAAATCATATCCTTAAGGTTCAAATAAAATATAAGAGATAGCAAAATTACATAATAAGATACCTTTTTTAAAATTAAAGGTAATAGTCTTTGGTCTGTGTTTAAATTCCACAATTATTTCTTTGGATACAGATGGTATTCTCCATGACAGATAGCCCAAAATTGTCCCTGATTGTTGTACTGATGAAATGAGCAAGCCCATTAAGATTGATCATCAAACCCATGTTATTGTTAGGGTGTATTATGTGAAGTTACATTTTGAGCCAACTTAATAGTCTTAGTAGACTCCAGTCTTAAAGATTTCTTTTTGTCTTAAGAGTTTAATACATAATACCTTAAGAGATGGATATTTGCTAGTCTGAAGAGTTACAATAAATAGCCTGTGTTTTCAGGGGGTTTTGAGTAGTGATGAGATTCAAATAAATTAATAACCAGTTCTCTGCCCTAATGCCATTTTAAGCAAACCAAAAGATATACCAAAAGGTGGTTTAGTATTCCATGCATTTAATACTCAAATAAAAGAAGTACACAAAACTAGGTTATATTACTCATAACCAAACATATACTTATGGAGTAAAATCAGCCACATGACCACAGCAGCCAATATTAGAACACATGCAGAACCAAAACTCATTCTACCTCCTCTACCTCTTTTTTTCCTTCTACTTCCATGGTTTCTGAAATGCGCAATAAGATAACCCTTGCAATCTATATTTCTATTGCTTCATTGTGTCCCACTTCCTATTGGTTTCACCATTCAGGGAACACCAGAGCACTCATAATATCTCAGGGGAATTTGAGGCATAACACAAAGCAGAAACAAATGACAACTTGCAACCCCCGGTTGTTTAACATTTTTTTCTTTACCTTATATGTTTGTTTACTGAAGTAACAAAAATGAGGGAATTAAAATGTAGTGTCTTGTCAAAAGTATAATGAGTTTTAAGAAGTGAACAAATAAATATTACAAGCATAGTTCCATCCATTTTTTTCATATTTGGATGGAATGAACATTACTATGGATCCTTTAAAAATGCTGTTGTGTAGATGAACATTAAAAAAGAGTAAGGAATGCTTGAGTTGATAAACTTTTTATTATTAACTGTTAATGCAATAATATGAGAGAAATAATAAGTGCTTCAAGTCCTAAGTTGATGTCAGTCATACTTCCTATTAGATAGAAAATATTTGGGGGCTATTATTTGTTATTTTTTTAAATGAACTTCTGAATGATCTATAAGTCAGTAAGCCATTATTCAAAGAAAACATCATGAGCTGCTCAAAACATCATGAGCTGAGAACTGCTACAGGTGAACCTGGGAAAAGTTGAGTAGACAACCCTGGAATAGTCAAAAATAGGAGTCTCTTGACTGTTTCCCATTGGTTAGCATAAGTCTGGCTATGATACCCAGTAGATAAGGTAGAATTTTACTGTATGAGTGACTGTTCCAAATAATTATAATGCTTACCTAAAATAAAAAAACTAAGGATGTTTTATTCTACTATCTTTAGGTTTAGTCATTCTGTGGTCTTAAGCTTAGACCTGCCTAACCAGTCTTGATGCTGTTACAAACGTGTCTTTGCTTCTTTCTTTCATGGCAAATCTCTCTAACCATGATAGGTAAAGCCATAATTTTTTTTAATATAATGAATCTTGTTGCTGCAGTACTTCAACATCCCTGTTCTACTATAATGGGATGCAAATATAATTATGCCAATCTCCTAGATAGTAGTTATTATATAAGGATAATAACCTCCTCTGGAGGACTGGACAGAGCATTTGTAGTCAAAGATGTTCTGCAAAAGAAAGGTCTTTTTAAATGTTTAAATGAAATAGCAGACTTTTAGAAAACAGAATCAAATTTTTCTCTAAGAACTAGATTATGTAAAAGTATATTATTGAGTTCCAAATAAATTGTATTAAGAATTTACATGTAAAAATTGACTTGATAATGGTGAAGAAGGTGAAATTATTTTCCTATTTTGAAATATCTGTTTGATCATTTTAAGGACCCATTCAATAAATCAGATCTTCATAAATTCTTTTAAAAATTCTTCCTTCAGCCCATAGATAGCAGTTTCCATATCAGATCAAGGATTTACGTAAAGATAGAAACAAGTGGTATATATATATATATATATATATATATATATATATATATATATATATTTTATATATATAAAATATATATATATCAACAGGAATTCTCTGAAGTTTTGGATGAATTATGGGTTTTTAGTTTGATGTTCTATTTATAGATCTGTTAATATCAGAACCATAAGACTTTTTTGATACCCTCCACAATGTGATCAAATACCCTGTCCTATTTAATAAGGCAACCAAAAGTTATTTCTCATAAAAGTACTCATGTATGCCATCCAAACTAGAGAGTACCCCGAGTAATACCAAATTCTCTTTGTCTCTCAGAAGGCTCTTGCCCCTTATTTTGTTCCACTTAAGGATGGAAACACTAGTTTTATTACTCTAGGGATTAGGGATTTATGCCTTTATTCAATCATAATGTAGTTCAGCCCTCTCAGAAAAGGGAAAAAAATTCTTTCCATCAAATCTGTGTCTCAGAGGTTAATATTCTGACCAGCAACCTATATAAATAGGGAAAGCTTCCTCACCAGAAGGCAGACCACAAGGCAATGAAATTTTTAGCCATAGTCACCCAAGAAAAATGATTCTTAAGGGGTAATGGGGCTATTTTCTGTATTGGTTGAGATTGTCCCCATAAGGAAGAAATCATAGACCTATAAAGCATTGAATAAGTATTACTGACAACAAATTTTATAGTAATAGCAAACTATTGAGAAAAATCTAAACATGTGGGGCTGACTTTTCACTGGAGGTATGACTTTTACTTGATCAACTTTACAATCTCAAAGTAGTTGCCCTAAATCAGAAAACTAAATTAACAGAGTATTGACAAAGCAATATGATCCTTTCCTTCTCTGGGGCATTGTTTTGAACATAATAGGGGTCCACTAAATGCTTATTGGATTTATTAGATTTATTTTTTCATCCTGAATTCACAAAATTCCTTCCTAACCCAAAAGTCTATGATTTTCCCTATACCACAATTTTAAAAAAATTTTCTCCCCCCCACCCCAAATCAAGGTCTACTGAAGAGCAAGGTATAATATACACAAATAAAGGGTCTATTCATTTGCCAGAAAAATAATACTTTTCCATTTACATCTGAGGCTGATAGAAATTTCTCCCAGCTCACATGACACTGCTGACCTACAGACCACAAGTCCCTTCACAAACCCTCCTATTGTATAAGAGAAAACAGGATAAAAATACAAAGCATCATTTCATAACTCAAAGCTTTTCCTATGTTCAATGCTGATTCAAATTCAGGAGCTATGCTGAAGATTTCCAAAATACTTTACAAAGCTTCAACTGTACCTGGACTCGCTCAGGCCCCATGTTTTTCACCAAAGGTGGCTGGCAGGGTTGGGGCACGATGAAAACTTGCTTTTTTAGAACTGCAATGCTGACACTATTAAAGATAAGAACCTCCACTGTAAATTCTCCCTCCCTAAAAAAAATTAAATGCATAGAAAGGAGATTTGGTTAGCAAAATAGCAATCAGATTAATTTTTCACAATTACTGTGGAAACTTTAAAATATAATTATCATTATTATTATTGTCATCTTTAGAATTAGAGTAATTAGATTAGATTTATGATAAGTGTAATAATAGTTATAGTCTTATAAATCCATAATAATGATCCTAATCCTAAAGATGACAATAATAATAATAACATATAAAGAAGACATAAAAAAACAGTGATTTGAGAGTCAAAAGATACATTCCTGTTTTAGCTCAGGGAATTACTAGTCTGACTCTGATAAGTTACTTAAGCTTTTCTTTGCCTTACTTTCTTCACCTGTAATTCAGGCATAATAATCTTTGACAATTCCTATACCAGTCATTCAGTTGAAATAGTGGATAGAGAATTGGACCTGCAATCTGAAAAACGTATCTTCCTGAATTCAAGATCTCAAATACCTGGACAAGTCACTCTACCCTATTTGCCTAAGTTACTTCATTTCTAAATTGAAGAGGAGAATGAAATGACAAACCACTCCAGTAGCTTTGGCAAGAAAACCCAAAGTGGTGTCACAAAGAGTGGAATATCTCTGGAAAAAATAACTGAACAACAAATACCTAACAAGCTGGTTGCAAGGAAAGTAATTGGTTAACAATCAAACACTGTATCTATATTTGCTTATCAGTAGTAGAAATATATAACCAGTTACCTTGGTTTCATTAGAACATGTCAGAGAGGCATTCTAGTGTAGTGAGGATAGAATGACAGCCTTGGGGTTTGGAATACATGAGTTCATGCCCTACCTCTAACACATATTAGCTATGTCTTCTTGGAACTGAGTTACAAATTCCTTTTGATCTACATTAGAAGTGTACAGAAGTTCACTATTCCAATGAACTCAGAGGTCTGAAATACAATTAAAATTTTTTATTTCATAGTCATAGACTTCTCTCTAACACTTGCTAATTGTCTTATAAATGTATTTCACTAGCATCAAGATAGGTTGGATCTGAACTAAAGAAAAGGGATGCTTAGTCAACATAGCCACACAAGTAGAAAAACTGAGACATTAGAGATGTTAAACACTATAGTCTAACCTTTCCCCTCTTCTGTTTTTCCTTCTGTATTACCAACTGTATCATTAACAAACTCCCCTTTATATCATGCTCTTTTCTTGCTATGATGCTCAATTGAAATCTGGCTTCTTCAGGAAGCCAACACAATCCTTTCCATTCTCTTCCATAGAGGCTGCTCTTCTCATGATTTCCTCACCTCCAACACACAAACCAAGCTCAGATGACTTCTCCTCTAGAAAACCTTCATGGGCTTCCTTACAATACCACACCTCTCTCCTTTCCCAAGATCAATTTCTTTCAAATCAATATTTTTTCCTAATATTCTTTGTCCGAAACTTTCCTTGACTTTTATCACTTTCCATCTATCCCTGTATCTCATATTCATATCTTTTGTGTCCATCTACCCAGTTAGACTGTAAACTCCTTCACAGCAGGTAGCGTCATTTTTCATTTTGGTATCCCAATTCCTAGTACAATTCCTTACTCATAACAGGCACTTAATAAAATTTATTAAAGTGAAATTAATATGTATGCTTGCTCATGCCACAGAATTATTGTATCAAATAAGATAATATATATAGTTTATAACACCAAAGCTCTACATTAATATTATTAGTACTTTTTACTGGTCTTAATTTCATGTGGTACATGATTCACTAATTTGACAGTACTAAATTGTTCTGGAGTATAATGTTCATGTATAGTTAATACTGACTTTTTTATTGTTTTATACATTCTTGATTCTCCAAACAGACTGTAATTTCATTATGGGAAGGAATCATGTCTATTATTTAATTTTTTTGTATTTTGAGGCACTCAGAATAAGTCTGGACATATAGAAGGTACTCAGAAATTTTTTCATTAGTAATTGAAAAACATCAGATGCCTAAAAACATGGGAATCAATTCTGTTTGTAGAAGATTTTGCTAACTAAACAATTATGTTCAACCTACCTCTTATATATGTGGCTCTCTGTCCACTTCCCTGGATAGATAGTATCATCCCCAAAATTCCACAGGTAAGTAACATTTGTTCCAAAGTTGATTCTGCATTCAAAATTCACACTGGAATTTATCAGAGCTGACAAGCTGGACACAAGCCGATTTGGAACAATTTTCCTCTCTATACTGATAGTATAAATGTCCGAGGCAACAGAGTTGATCTGATTGGCAGCATTAACTATCACATGATACCTGAAAGATGGAAAAGCCACAGAGAGGGGAATGAAGTAACTATAAAAGAAACATATTAAATGTAGTATAATCTTGCAAGGACTGAATTATAGAGGAATTCCAATCCTAAAATACTTAAAAATAAAATGACAGCTTGGAGTTGAATTTGTGTGTTCTAGAATAGAACAGAGAAAATTTTCACAGAGAGAGAGAAAAAAAGGGATTTTTTGTGGTTTTGGAGGAATGGAATGAGCCCGATTTGGGACTAGGGTAGCCAAAACTCCCCATGTCAGTTTGGTGAATGGTTTTAATTGCAATGGGTTCCATTGCCCAGTTATCCCCCCCCCCATTACACAGTACTAAAAAATAAACTTCTTGATATAAACGTTGATTTTTTTATAACCAATATTCTGATACTTAGTGAATGACTTAAAGAGCAAGATAGAATAAAGCATGGTAGATGCAAGTAAGTTATAGAGTATTATGAAAGACTAATTAATCACAGAGAGTGATATAAAACATAAGGAATAGGAAATATGTAATTTGAAAAGGAGATAGACAGCCATATAGTAAGAAATAGAGGGTAATAGATGGATGCCTCAATTACTGTACTGTTCTCTGAGAATGCTAAAAAATCCAGAGGAAAGCCTTAAGAGCATTAGATAGATCTTTGATGAAAGACTTACTGGGGAACATGGATAAAAATTACCCAAGATGAGAAGGCATGGATGTATTGTGTATTGTGAGTAATATTGTTGAAGGGGTCACTCACATCACTGAGGTCACAGTCATTGAAGAACTGAAGTAGAGTTAAGAGCATCATAATAATCTAAGTGATCTCCACATTGAATAAAAGCTATTTTGATACATTACACACTAAAAATGACTATAATGTTGAAATCTCATATGTCCAATTTTACATACCTCTTGGGAATTCTGTATCTTTTCTTAACACTTCTTGAAGTTGTTCTCTCCCATGAACCATCACCAAAATGCCAAACAAACTCAAGAGGACCGGCTTCATTTGTAAGAGCAAAAAATGTGACCTCAGATTCAGTGGCAAACACTGTGCCATTTGTAAAGATAGAAACAGCTATAGGAAAAAGAATCACTGTTACAAATGTTGGGGGGGGGGGTGGAGGGAAAGGAACAAGGACATAAATGAGTTAGTTCAGGAATTGTTACTACCAACTTTTTTTTTCACATGCACCAAAATGAATGACTCCTTTAAAATGAAAATGAAAGTGTAAAAAAGTAAGCAATAACAATATTATATGACCCTTGATTGAATCGATCATACATCATAATCGTAAAAACAAAACTGCATGGCCAATATATTTTTTTTAATTATAGGTCTCTCATTCGAAGAAGGCTTAATAGGAAGAGTTCAAGAACTATTCTGCAAGACCTGTAGACCATGGTTAAATTCTTATAATAGCTCTTTCAAGTCAATCCAACAAATAAGTATTGATTACCTAATATACACACACACACACACACACACACACACACACACACACACACCACACACAAAAGGCCACTGGGGTAGGCCCTGTGAATAAAAAAAAAAATCAAAAGGAAAAAGTCTCTACAAGGTCAAGAAGACTACTAGTGAGTGGGGAGGGCAAAAATTATAATGTGCTAAGAGGTAAAGTAAGCACCAAGTATATATAAATTCAAAATAACTTAAAGAATAAAAAAGTAGGGGGTGGCTAGGTGGCACAGTGGATAGACCACTAGCCTTGGGTTCAAATCTGACCTCAGACACTTAATGATTACCTAGCTGTGTGGCCTTGGGAAAGCCACTTAACCCCATTGCCTTGAAAAATCAAAAAAAAAAAAAAAAGAATAAAAAAAAGTGCTTAGAGGTAAAGTAAATGCAATGTATATATAAATTCAAAATAACTTAAAGAATAAAAATAACAATTGAGGAGGTCAGAGAAGACCTCTATAGCAATTGGAATATGATTCTAAGAGGTGGAAGTGAGAAAGGAATGCATTCCAAACATGGAAGAAAAACTACACAGTGTTTAGAAACAATATTCATTTAACCTATAACATTTAGCATAGCAGGCAGAATTTAGAGAGTGACAGTGGAGAGTGACTTGATTCAAGGAGTGTTTGTAATAGTAAGGGAGAAAGATGTAAGAATGAAGCAGTCCCATTACCAAGGCAGCCTGAATTTTTTTTTCAATTTGCCTCATTGAATCTCTTCAGTCCTTAAACAGCTTGCACTCTGGACCAAGAGTGCTAAAGAATTTAAACCCATTTTTCAGAAGATAACTAAAAATAAATGAAATCAATGAACAGGTAAACAACTTGAAGAAAGGCTGAGAGAAGACCTATGGTTTTCTAAGATATGGACTGCTTGGATTAAACTAGGCAGGAAATGTTTTGTGAAATGCCGGATTGCAGTTGTCACTCACCTAGCATTTGATATTGAACATTCACTCTGGTCCAATCTTGGCAACCACTTTCTCTATCAGGGACCATTAGGAATACATTATATGAAGAAGTTGATGAAAATCTATGTATAACAATGGATCCTAAATATAGAAAATAAAATGCCACATTTTGTAAAAGAAAAGAATAAAATCTCAATTATCTAGTTTTGGGGAACATCTTATCAAAGACTTATTTGGCTTCTCTAACACTTAGGAAAAATACAAAAAAGGAAAAGGAATGTGCAGAAATTCAAGAATAGAAGTCTGAATTTAGTCATAGCTCTGAGTCAAATTTTCTTTAAATCTCTTGTCCTTTGATATGACATTTTTCATTTTACTTATGGTTAGTGTGGTTAATGGTAAAATGATTTTAAAATATAGTTTTGCTATTTAGTTCTAATTCACATTCTCTTTTTATACTGATTATTAAGGGTCACCTTTAATTCTGCTTTCTTTGTTTTCTCAAAAAAACCAAACAAATCAATAATTTAATGGTCATAAGACTGAGCATGGTACAATATGTCAATGTACCTAGGATCTGTGATTTTATCTGCATGGGAACTCATCAACTGTCTATAACTTTGTCTTAGAGCTTTGAGGCCCAGAGAAGTTATGATTTATTCCTGGTCATGGAACTACTATTAAGGATTGGTAGTGGACTGAACACATATCTCCCTGACTTCAAGCATAATATTTTATCTGCTCTATCTGTTCCCTTCTCTCCCTAGTACATTGGGATTCTTATTTATCTTCATGAGAATATATGTGAAACTGGAGTGTTTCTTCACAAGATAGAATTATCACATGAATAGGTATATTATTCAGTAGTTTTTCAATTATGGCCAATTCAACCCTTTGTGACTTCATTTGAAATTTTCTTAACAAGGACCCCCTGAAGTGGTTTGGCATATCTTTCTGTTCATTTTACATATTCCCCAGGGCTATACAACTAGTTAAGTGTCTAAGATGAGATTAGAACTCAAGTCTTTCTAACTACAGACCTGGCACTCTATGGAATATGCCACCTCACTACCCTAATGATGATGTAGTCACTCATTAACAAAACAATATTCTAGTTTTTCCTCTTTAATTTTGAACAAGATTAAAATTGTTTGAGTGAGGATGATGGTTTTAATTTGCAGATAATTATGTTATTCAGAAACTAAAGAGATCAGTAAAATTGAAATAATCAAGCATTTTTCTCTCACCAGGTTGTGATGATCATTAAAAATACTCAATCCCACCTGTTTCCTAATACTACAAAGGATAATTTTCAGATAGGCTAGGAAAATTCTAAGCAGCACTTAATGGAAAGAACACTGATTTTTCTGTCAAAACTCCAGTTCAGATCTTGGTTATGCTACTTCAAGTGTGACACTAGACAACTCACTTTAGTTCTCTATGCCTCAGTTTCTTCATCTGTGAAAGGGTTTTGGAATAAATGATCTCTAAGTTCCTTCCATTTCTACATTCTGTTCTCTATCTCGGTATCTCTAGTTAGTGAATCTTGAAATAATGTGAGTATACTCATTATAAGAACAAATCCTACGATGAGCTTCATTTAGGGAGGTAGGTACCCAAAATATAATAACCTATATTTGAAAAGAAATCCCATTTATGAATAACAAGAATTTTAATGATAAAAATTAAAGTTATATGATGTACTTCCCTTTATTCACAGAGGTGGTATAATTGCTCATGCTTCTTGTGTTTATTACAGTTGTCATTCTTTGGAGGGAGTTGGCAAAAAGTAGAACTTCATCCTTATGGACACTGCTAGAATTCATGAATACCCTCAAATCTGCTTGAGATACTGCTACATAATATGGTCCTAATTCCTTTTCAGCTGCATGAAACTCATTGAAAATAATCACTTTGATCATATATATGCCCTCTGGAAAAAAAGAGTAACAGATATATATAGATATATAGATATAGATATAGATATATATAATCTATTGAATCTCAATGAAACATTTTAAAATGTAAGCATAACTTCAAAATACACATGTAAATACTTAAAGATGAAATAGTTTTTATGGTACTATTTAAAGATATTGATAAATATGAGAATCTACAATAAAATACCTTCCACAGAATAATTTCATTTATAATAAAACATTTTTAAGAAAATATTTTATCTTCAATATGTACACAGAAGGACTTGGAGAAGACACCAAACTGAAAGCCATCCATTGCTACTCCCTCCATCTTTGAGCATCAGTTAATCTATTTTATGATAGTTATAAAGATGCATTATACCTTTTGTATATTGATGATAAGCAATGATTTCTACTTGATCAGACTCATTTTTGATGCAGACTTGAACTATTGTACCATCCCCAAAATCAAACACTAGAGAAGTGATATTGTCTGAAGAAGTATGAACACCAAATCCCAGATCCTGGGAGGAGTATCGATTGTTCTCAGGCAACCAAAGGCTTTTCCTAAGTGGAAAAGCAGGCTTTCCATCCATATTTGAACCTCCTACTCTGATGTGCCCAGGAAGACACTGGATGAAGAGTATGTGGTTGCGGGGATTGGATACTGACACAGAGAGATCACATAGTCCTGGAAGACTAAATGTGATGTTGATAGACCTATAGAAAAAAGAAAAAGA
The DNA here is from genome assembly GCF_037893015.1 of Macrotis lagotis. Lineage (NCBI taxonomy): Eukaryota > Metazoa > Chordata > Mammalia > Peramelemorphia > Peramelidae > Macrotis > Macrotis lagotis. Next base: position 116,448,851 of record NC_133665.1, read on the forward strand.
AAGGGATAAATAAAATTTCTCACCACCAGGTAAAATAAGACATGTCATTAACAATTTAAATAATAATTACCTACCTCCCATAAATTCTAGTCCACAGTTAAATTCTTGGAGATGACTATGCCAGTGGAATCCTTGGCAGGCCCTACCACACAAAAAAGGTTGGGAGGATAGTTCCAATTCCAGGCTTCCGAAGACCAACCTAGCTAGTTCCAGAGGCTCATTGCCAGAACATTAGCTACAAAATGATGTATTAGACATTTTCAGTCCTAGCAGTTCACTAAGATCATCTCCTAAGGTTTAGAAGAATTGTGATTCATGGTGATAGAGTCTCCATGTTGATGAAATCATGGCTTTTTGAAATATTGAAGTATAAATATGATTATCAAGATATTTTAAGCTGATATTCTAAAACTGAATGGTTTCTGAACTGGAAAATTGTATACAAATCAAAAGCTTTACAGAACAATTTGGAAGTAATAGTCAATAATGAGAACACTATTGAGTTGGATATATATTTGAAAATGAAAATTCAACTTTGCTTGAGAGTAATGCTTGACTCTATAATTCTTACAACATAAATAATAGGAAATTAATAGGGATATGGCTATGGGAATCCACTGACTCATCATCTTTATCAAAACTTTTTAGGTGTACCTAAAGCTATTTTAAAGGACACAAAAACAATTTTATAAGCAAACCCATCTCTCTAGAACACAAATTACTTAGCTGCCCACCTCCTAGTATAATGAAAAGTTAGATGATACTGGGATTATATTCCAAATTCAAATCCTTTCTTAAATCCTTACTAGCTGTGGGGAACTGAGCAAATTACTTTACCTCTTGACCTCAATTTCTTCATCTGTAAAATGAGAATAATTGCACCTACTACATAGAGTTTTTATGAGGAATATATATATATATATATATTTATACTATTCATATATACTCATATACCATGTGGATATATTATATATAATGTACATATACATGTCTACACACACACACACACACACATATATATATAGTGTGTTTTATACTTTAAATTGTATGCTATAATTCAAATTGGAAGGAAATGAAACATTGACTATAACATATAAATTGTTAATTGCATTCATTAAAAAATAATGCAAACTTCTGATCTAGCAATACCACTACTGGATCTATACCCTGAGGAGATCATGAAAAAAGGTAAAAACATCACTTGTACAAAAATATTCATAGCAGCCCTGTTTGTGGTGGCAAAGAATAGGAAACTGAGTGAAGGTCCATCAATTGGGGAATAGCTAAATAAACTGTGGTATATGTTTGTCATGGAACACTATTGTTCTATTAGAAACCAGGAGGGGTTGGAATTCAAGGAAGCCTGGAGGGATTCGCATGCTGAGCAAACCTGTACACCCTAACAACAACAACATGGGGGGTGATGATCAATCTTAATGGACTCGTTCATTCCATCACTGCAACAACCAGGGACAATTTTAGGGTATCTGTGATGGAGAATACCTTATGTATCCAAAGAAGGAATTGTGGAGTTTAAACAAAGACCAAAGACTATTACCTTTAATTTTTTTAAAAAAAGGTATTTTATTATGTAACTTTGCTAACTTTTATCCTTAAGGATATCTCTCTCTCTCTCAACACATTCAATTTGATCAATGTATAGCATGGAAACAATGTAAAGACTATCAGACTGCCTTCGGGGGGTGGGGAGTGGAGGAGGAAAAGATTGGGGGAAATTTTGTAAAATTCAAAAAAACAATAAAAAAATAATGCAGTGGCTCTCAAGCTGTGCCCTACCCCCAAAGACCCTCAATTCTGGGAAAGGTCCAGTTGTGCAAGAAATGTGAAATTTTACATAGGAATTACAGAATAGTCTTTACAATTTCAGATGTCTAAATAGACTTCTTAGTCTTATTATACAAGGTCATTGGTAAAGTGAATTCTAGGGACCAGCTCTTCAACAATCACTAAGGTGATGGTGGCAGTCTACTAACAGATCTAGAAACCACTATTGTTGAATTAGATGGTGCTTTTTGCAAGGAATCTAAGGCTGAAATGGGAGGAAAACTGAATCTAAAAGGAAAAGTTCAAATTCAAATTTATAAAACAGCCTCAGTGAAGATAAGCTCTAATGGGAGCATAGTCTCAAATGGTCTTCTGTGCAAATGACATGGAGAATAGAATACTTAAAACTTACAATCTTAATAGCAGGTGATTACTGAATTGGTTTTCTTCCTTAATAGCACAGTTAAATTGATTGGAATTCTCATCTTCGATGTTATCCCAAAAAGAATGGATTTATTTAATCAGTGTGATGACTATCAGAAGTTCATATTACTTGATTATGTGCCACTACTTCAAATGAAAGCTAAACTGTAAATTGTAAACTTTTTGCTGTAATCAGAGGCTACCTAAGAGATAGATCCTTTTAAAACATCAAAAATAGAAAGCAAAATTTCTTCCATTGTGGTTAAGTTGTTGCTGTTGTTTTTGTTTTAATGCATTCCATATTCATGAATGTTCAGAAGTGATAAGGATAATACTATATAGTTAGTAGAGAAATATTTGTGGGTTGGGTAATATCCCAAATACCTCTTGGAAATATTCTTTCAGAAGCCACCTGAAAATGTATAATGTTTCCAAACTGGCAAATCAAAGATTTCCTTTCCTAGCAGTCTACCTCTACTTGTAAGTGAAACTGGTGCAACTTATTGGTTTCAAGAATTTCAAGTTATAAAAGAAGGTTGATATGGGCTCCCAACTGCCAAGAAAAAAGGAAAATCTTAGAGTACACAGGATACCAGACTACCAGTGTCAAATCCTTCATTTTGAGGCATTGCCGCTGGGGAATTCTTCCAACTCTCATTGAAACATGAATCCTAAACTCTGATATCCTGGGAATACTCTGACAGTGCAAATGTAGTGAGATGTAATGCTTTTGGGAGCCAGGGGAGAGAAAGCTGCAACTGGAGTATGTATCTTAATGACAAATTTATAGATAGGATGGAGATATTTAACAAACTTTACTGAAATCCATGCCAAAGACTGACATTGATTCTGATGATTAAACAAAATAAGCTAATTGCCATTCTGCATTTGCTCCTATGGTGCCATTTGTTCATAATGAGAGTTTCTAGTTACATTCCCTCTGATCCTGAGTGAGCATTAGAATTAGAAATGAATTCCACTGGATTGTATGTTGATAAAATGACTCAACTGATTACTAATCCAATTGTAGATAATTCTGCTCCAACATATAATAAAGTGTGTGGAATTAATTCTTCTATGTGTTTACTTTGGAAAAAGTTTGGGGGGAATTTTCATATACCATTCAGGAAAAAGAATATTTTTGAAAGTTAATACTAATTGATGTTTACTTAGGACTATAAGGTTCATAGAGTGTATTACGTATTTTATCTTGTTTGATAGTCTCCCAACCCTGTGAGTTAGACATTACAAGCACTATTATTCACATTTTATAGGTTAATAGACTGAGGCTCAAAATGTTTCATAGGATCAAGGATTCAAAGAGTTAGAACCCAAAGGGATTGCAGAAGTCATCAAGTTCAATCCCCTAATTTTGCCAATGAGGAAACTGATTGTCAGAGTTAAGATTTTAACTTTTTCCCATTCAATCTTTTCTTATTCCAGGTATAGCACTATTTTCACCACTTCATGCTCTATAGCCCACTTGATAGTTCGTTTAAACATAATTATGGCTGAACAGATAAGCACTTAATATGGTACCATTGCTTAATGTAAAACATGCACAAAGATAAATTTTTGTAGCTTGTTACCCTATGCCAAAGCATGGAAATGAGCAACATGGTATAGTGGATAGAATATTTAGAGTTAGGAAGACCAGGTAGCAATCTTTTTATTTTTTTGGATACTTAATAGCTGTGTAACCCTGACCAAATAATTTGATCTCTTTGAACTTATTTCCTCATCTTTAAAACGAAGATAATTAATAACACTTACCACATGGGGTTATTGTAAACTTTAAAATACTACATTGTGTTAGCTTTTATGCTTAATGAACCAAACAAAAATTTTTCTGTATTATCCAATACATACAGTTTCCAAATTTTATGTATAATACTTCTTCAATAACTCTCAAATGTGTTCCTTTTTCTCTATCTCACTCTAGTTCATGTCAACTTCTATCTGTTTTGGGGGGGTTGCAGGGGGGAACCTCCTAATTAGTTTCTCTGTATCATCTCTTCCTACTCCATTTCATCCTTCACACAGCTGCCAAAGTCATTTTTTCCAAAAATCCTAGCCTCAACATGTCACATCCCTGCTCAATAAACTCTAGTAACTCCCTATTATATGTAGAAACAAGTTCCTCTATTAAACCCTGAATGCCTTTCACAATCTAGAAATCAGCTGAATTAAGAATCCAGGCTGTCAGAAGTTCAGAGAGTAATCCTTCTGTGACTTTCATGACCTTAGGATAATTTGTCTGCCCTCATCCTGGAGTAACTACAGAAGAACCTTCTTCTCTTTGCTGCCACATTCCATTTTAGGGGTGAATGGAACAAATGGAGAAAGCGAAAAGTAAAAAATTCTGTTGAAAATAAATTTGTATAGATGTCCTTCCATCATTTTCATTTCATAATTTAAAAGATTAAAAAGATAACCTACCACTATTGAAGAAATTGGAATTCATGAATATCTAGGAAGATAAAATCTTACAAAATGATGGTTGACTGAAATATTTAAAAATATAGGTTAATCCACACCCAGAGGGGAAAAAAAATGAAAAACTACAGAATCTGAATGGATACTATGATCACTTTTTTAAAATTTTCTGTTATGTTTTCCCTTCCTATCCCATGGTTTTTTTTCTATTCACTTAGTCAGAATTCTTCATACACAAAATGACTCATATGTAAATATGTTGAACACAAAAGTACATGTACAACTTTTACCAGACTGTTCACCATTGAAGGGGAGGGTGTAAGATAGAAAAATGCATAATTTATAAAAATACAAGTGGGTGAATGTTGGAAAACTTTCATAAAATGCAAATGGAAACATAAAGTGAAATATCAATAAAAAAGAAAATGTGGCAAATCAATTTAGTAAATATTTACTATGCATCTACTTTGTACAAAACTCTCTCCTAGCCACTGGGCCAGATTTTAAAAAATGAACTAAGTTCAGTCTTTGCTTTCATGCTAATGTCTAGCAAACTGAAGAAAACCAGTTCAACAATATATTATGATTGACAGTTGGATTCACTTCATCTTCACCTGCAATTTTACATTCCCCTACTACACCTGCAGTCTATTCAAATAGTACATCACTTGTCTGGAAAGGATTTTACCACTGACCATATTGTTCATCCAACTCACAAAGACTATGTTGATTTACAATTCTGTTAGGTTCAGAAGATTGACTGAAAAGGGAATGCAGGTCTAAAGTGTGGAATAATGGACATAACTACAAGGATGAGCAACAAAGAAACAGGTGCATTTTTTCCCCCATCTGCTTTACCTGAATAGAATAAGAGGTGCATTTGAGTCATATATACTCAAATTGTTAAGTGACTCTTGAATGAAAACATCTAAAATTTGATGCTATTGTTTAGAAAATATAGTAGAATCATAAATTTCAATATATGCACGACTATGATTAACAGTAATATGAAATTAAAAATCAAAGTGGACTTATAATTAATTTTGAGATTCTCAAATAACACTATTTCAAATCTATTTACAATGAAACTGAAAATAATTAATTTTACTCTGAAAACAGAAATTTCTTTGGGACTTGGGTTTGTGTCTTTTTTTAATAAGGTAAACTCCAAAAGAGTCTGTAACACACACAATAAATTCTGTGTGTTGAAAATGAGAAAAGTTATGGCAGCATTTACTGTCTTTCAAAATATATAATTTCTGTGATAGTATTAGTAGATAGAGTAGTAGAGTTCAGAAATTTATAGTTTAAATCATTTCTCTGACACTTAATAACCATGGGACCAAGAGCAAATCTTTTCAATTCTAATTAGACTTTTTCTGAACAATACTTGGTTGTGGCAAGACGCAGGTGTTTTCTCCTTTTTGTTAGATAATAATGGAACAGAAGTAAAGGTGAAAAACAATTGTGCATTGTAAATAAATAAGAGAGGGTCACAGTGGAACCTGTATAAGTACTGAGGTAAGAATTTAAGAAGGATGATACAGCACTTTGTTCCCATCTTTCCCTCCTTCACCCCCTTTCCTTTTTCCTTTCTTGCTTTTATGTAGCCTTAGGTCTGAATTGGCAGCATTCAAATTTTTGCATGTCATGCCTATCTAGATGTAGTGAAAACATATCAAAGGATATAATTGTAGCTTAACTTCCTGGAGATTCTGAACTTATACTTTAGAGTTGGCACATAAAGTTGTTGGTGATGTTGGAAAGATGCTCCCAGTAGTCATCAGACTACAGGGTTTCTCTAATCATTGGCAAAAAAAAAAAAAAAACCCAATTCTGGCTTCACATATAAAGGTGTGGGGAATCTCTATTTTATAGCAATATTTTTTCCTCTCCTCAGTGTCCTTGAATCTAGGTCAAGACTTAATGACCTCCCTTTATAAATGTATTTAGATGACATCTGATTCCTTTGTGAAAATAAAATTGAGAACTTATTTCTCAACATAGGTGGCCATAACCTTTAGGGAGTTGAGATTTTAGATTTGGAAAATCATAGGATTACACATATAGACTGAAAGGGGTATCAGAGACCATTGAATACAACCCTCTTATTTTTATAGGTAAAGAAAATTAAGATTCAGAGAGGTTAGATTCAGCATGTTATCCATTTTAACACCTAACTTCTTTTCTAAAGGAAAAGTGTTACCAGTCACTTGGGACATTTAGTGTTAAAGGTTTGCTTTCATTTTCATTCAATAAATGTACTATAATCTACAAAGTAAACTTGTGGTCCTTACATCTTGATGGGACTGAGACTGAGTCATTTTGATAAACTTGAGAATTATCATTGATAATATTTAAACCTTAGATTAAATGAGATAAGAAAGAATCTGGGTTGATGCATAAAGCATATGGAGTCTAGGATGTGAAAGAAATACAAAAAGGTCTGCTTCTGCTTAGACTGAGCACATGTACAAAACATACTAAAGGGGATCTAGGTACTTGAACTTCAACTGCCACCTGGTGGTATATATACAGATTGTATGCTGGGTAATTATTTCTGCCCACCTACCAGTCTTTCCAGGTAAGGCAGGTTTTTCTGTAGACACAATCTGTAAAAATGGAGAAAATCATAAAAACAGACACTTTTAAGGTGTTTCAAAATGAACAAATTGGCTAACATACAGTATGCCCTATGAGCCTCTCCCTATTGCTGTAAAGTAGGTGCTATAGACATCACTATTCCCATTTTAAAGATAGAAAAGTTAGACTCAGAGAAATTAAATGATTTGCCCCAGGTTACTGTGACAGATTAAATGGCAGAATTTGAACCCAGGACTCCCTAACTTTTAATTTGATTCTTCTATTTCTTTTGAGGGTACCACTACCATTTCAATTTCCCAGGTTCATAATCTTGAAGATTTCTTTTTCTCTTCTCCCTTGCCCTCTACCATAGTCATTCAGGGCTTGTCAATGATTCTACCTCCACAACATCTTTATACCTGTTATTTTCTCTCCCCTCACACAACCAACACCAGGTCAAGCCCCCAGATACTCTTACCTATAATATTATTACAATCTTTTAATTGAGTTCCCTACCTTAGGGTTCTCCTTTCTCAGTCTTCTTCCACAAATCTCCCATAATAATAGTTCATAGATAACAGTTATGGCTATATCACTTTTTCACTCAAAAACCTGCATTGCCTCCCATGGCAAAAGGACATGTACAACTGTCCTATCCTGGCATTTTAAATACTCAACCATCTGGTTCCCAGTCAACTTTCCAGTCTTATTTCATACCACTCCCATTCTCAAACTCTAAATTCTAGCCACACTAGACTACTAGTCTTTCCCCAAATTTAATAATAATAATTCTATTTCTCCTTTCCATCCCTTCATATAAGCTATGCTTCATTGTTGTCCAAAATGCATTTCTTCTTTACATGAACCATTTCAAAAATATTCTCTTGCTTCAAATCTCAACTAAGGTACCATTCTATGAAGCCTTTCATGATTCTCTCAGCTGTTAGAACTTTCTCTATATTCAATTTTCCTTGTACTGTATTCACATACATGCTGTAGCCACCTAATAGATCACTGAAGCAGGGGTGGGGGGGATGATTCTTCCACTTTTGATTTTGCATTGCCAGTACCTATCATGGTGCTTTGCCTTGAATCGAATCAAATAGAGTAATAATGAAATTATCTGCTTCATGTGATTAATATGCAGGAGATAGTTTGCAAAACTTAAAATGTTACAGCAAAAATTTATGGGAGGTTTTTAATTTATGGAATAAGTCAAGCATTTCCATAATATAGGACAATAAAAAGGTGATTATATATCAAACTGCAAATCTTCTATGCATAACTTATTGTTCCTTTAAAACATTTCAAAAAATTATCATGTAAATTTCTTTTTTTCCCCTTCCCTCTACCTAGAGATGACTAGCATTACACATAAACAGGTAGATATAGATATACTCATACATGTAAGTATGGATACATGCATACATAGATATAGATATAGATATAGATATAGATATAGATATAGATATAGATATAGATATAGATATAGATATAGATAGATATATACACATATTCATATATATATATATGTAAAATTACTTTGTAAATACTTGAAAAGATTGGAAATACCTGGTCCTGGAGTTAGGAAATCTGACTAAATCCTATTTTTGACATTTCCAACTGTAGGTCCACAAACATACCACCTACATGCTCAAAATCCATGTCTCATGTCTCCTTACTTGTAAAATAGGGAATACACCAAGCTACTTGTCTCATGGACTTATAAGGATAGTGTTTTATAAATCTTAAAATAACACTGAAATGTGGAAATTATATAGAAATTTAGAAAGCTGATGTGTTAAATATGATGCCAAGACTCAACATTTTGGCCTTTAGGTTGATGTTTTGTGCAGCTAATGTAAAATGCTTTCAAAGTAAGAAATAAAAGAGTTCAAAGATCAGTCAATCAACAAACTTTTAATTGAGCACCTACTATGTCCAATCTAGCACTGAGCTAAGTGCTAGATTATGTGGAAGACGAAAAGATATGTAGCTATATGGAGATATATATATATATATATGTATATATATATATATATATATACATATATATATAGCTAAAAATCAAGAAGAGAGTTAGAAGATTAATCTCAGGTAACATTATAAAACATGAAACTATTATATTTTAACATTTGGTAAGCGGCTGGTTATCAGTGTGATATCTTTGAATCAACTTTCTACATATAATCAGATCATTAGGTTGCAAAAGAGCAAAGATCAAAATCAGTATCAAATAAGAAGAAAGACTAAAAATGAGAAGATGTTATGTAACTCTAGCCTTAACTATTTAAATCTATGACTATTTTAAGATGAGAACTGGATAAAAAATAGATATCAACATAGATAATAATTTCCTAAATAAATTTTACTTATTTCAAAAGCCTTCTCACACAAGGTGAGGAAAAAAATGAGGAAGCAATCATTTGATGTCCTTAAATTGGCAATCAAGTACAAGAACATTAATTTAAAAAAAAAACCTCATTTGTAGAACCTTACAGACAAGGATGGTAGAAAGTTACTAACATTATTGCCTCATGAATTATTGGAAGAAAAACAAGCTTACATAAAATAGGGAAAGAGACTCAATTCAAATTATCTTGAGTGAATTTTAGGATAAAATTAAAAGAACAATAAATATAGCCCTAAAATGAAAAAGCTATCAAAATTTATATAATTTTTTAATCTCTTAATGATATTAGAGCATGTACACTTGAACTCAGATATCACAGTTCCAGTATGCTACCTAAGAATGTAGAAATGGCACATTTTTTTGAAATGGGAAGAGTATTTAGACTGAACCAAGTATTAAATAGAGCAGGTCAAAACTTGAGACCACAAAATTTTGAGATTGTTGAGGGATGGCTTATCAAAAGGAGAGATTCAAATTTTTTTTAAAAAAATCATGGACATTATCATCATCATCCTTATCAACATCATTATTGAAAAAATGACAATTAAATATATCATTTACTATAGCTTTTTATACCTACTTTCTATCTCTTCAGAATCCTTATGAGACTGTCCTATATAAGTATAAAAGAGTAGATACCGGGGGCAGAGCCAAGATGGCAGTGAAGCTCTCCCCTCAGACCAGTCCAAATGTCTTTAAATTATGACTCTAACCAAGTTCTAGAGTGGCAGAACCCACAGAAAGAATGAGGGAACAATTTTCTGGCCCAAGACAACTTGGAAAATATACAGAGAGGGTATATTCCACCAGGGTTGGAAAGGGCCTCAGTGAAACATTGGAGCAAACCACCTCCAGTCTTCCAAGAACAGCCCATGGGATGCCTGGGTCCCTGGCAGCAGGGGTGGTTTCCAGATCACTCAGCCCAGGGATAAACAAGAACAACTTGGAAGATCAGGGGGAAAAACTCTGCCACACCAGAGTGAAGGTGAAGTCCAGGTCTGCGCAGAACTCAGCACAGCTCCACCCAGGAACCTGCAAAGTCACCCAGCAACTGCTTCCAGAGTTCTTACAGATGGTAAAGGGGGCAGGGGAAACAGCAAAGGTCTCTGCTATCCCTGGAGCAGGACTCTGCTGCTTTGTTCACACCCAGATCCAGATCTCAGTCTGAGCCTCCTTACTGTCATAGCAGAGCAGGGATCCTCCTCACAGCTCCAGGGCAGAGGGGAGGGCTTGTAGTTGTCCACAGACCAGAGCACAAGCAAGAAGAGCAGTCAGAGACTTTCATAAGACTTTGAAGGAATTGAGATGAGGAGGGGTGCCAAAAACAGCTGCAAAAACCATCAGAAGCTTGGGAAAGTGTATCTTCCACCTGGAAGAGAACCCCCACCTTAACCAAGAGTTAAAATCAAATCATAGACTGAGGAAATAAGCAAACAATGGAAGAAAAAGACAATTACTTTGGTCCCATGGAGGATCAAAATATACCCTCAGAAGATGACAAAATCAAATCTTTTGTATCCAAAGCCTCCAAGAAAAATAGGAATTGGTCTCAGGGTATGGAAGAGCTCAAAAAAAAGATTTTGAAAATCAAATAAGGGAGGTAGAGGAAAAAATGGGAAGAGAAATGAGAGCAATGTGAGAAAATCATGAAAACCAAGTCAGCAGTTTGGTGAAGGAGATACAAAAAAGGTACAGAAGAAAATAATATCTCAAAAACCAGTTTAGGTCAAATGGAAAAAGCAGTCCAAAAGGCTAATGAGGGAGAAGAGTGGCTTAAAAAGCAGAACTGGCCAGATAGAAAAGGAGATACAAATTTCTATGAAGAAAATGATTCCTTCAAATGGAAAATGGAGCTAAGGGAAGCTTATGACTTTTGTAAGAAATCAAAAAACAATAAAACAAAACCAAAAGAATGAAAAACTAAAAGAAAATGTGAAATATCTTATTGGAAAAAACAACAGACCTGGAAAACAGGCAAGAGAAATAATATAAAAGTTAGGCTACCTGAAAGTCATGATCAGGAAAAGAACTTAGACTTCATTTTTCAAGAAATTCTCCAGGAAAATTGCCCTGATATCCTAGAAGCAGAGAGTAAAATAGAAATTGAGGGAATCCACCAATCACCTCCTAAAATGGATCCAAAAATAACAAATCCCAGAAATATTATCCTAAATTCTAGAGCTTGCAAGTCAAAGAGAAACTATTTCAAACAGTCAAAGAAGAAACAATCCAAATATCATGAAGCTACAATCAGGATTACCCAGGATTTAGCAGCATCTACATTAAGGGTTCATAAGGCTTGGAATATAATGTTCCAGAAGGCAAAAGAACTTGGATTACAACTGAGATTCAACTACCCAGAAAAACTGAACATCCTCTTTTCACATACACAAAAGATGGACATTCAGCGAAATAGGGAATTTTCAGACTTTCTTATTGAAATGATCAAAGAGTTTGATCTTTAAGAACAGGAGTCAGGTGAAACATAGAGAGGGTAGATGGGAAGGGCAAATTATGAGGGATTTAATGATGTTGAACAGCATGTATTTCTGCATGGGAAGAAGATACTAATAAGTTATATGAACCTACTCATTTATTGTAGTAGTTAGAAAAAGCATATATAGACAAGGCACAGGAAGGAGCTAGATATGAAGGTATAATAAAGAAAAAGATGGAGTTAATGGGGATAGAAAAGAATGTACTTGGAGAAAGGGAAAGAAGTATAATGGGCTTAGATATTTCATGTAAAAGAGGGAAGAAAAAGCTTTTGCAATGGAGTGAAAGAGGGGGAAGGTGACAGTGAATGAGTGAGCTTTCCTTCTCATCAGAAATGGCTCTGAGATGAAACAGCAAACACACTCAATAGGGTATAGAAATCTATTTTACCCTAGAGGAAAAAAGGAGAGGAAGGGGGTTGGAGAAAGGAGACAGGGGGAGCAGAGGTGAGTGTAGGTGATAGAAGAGAGGATAGATTGTAGGAGAGGGTAGTCAGATACAACACACTTTTGAGGAAGGACAGGGTGGAAGGAGAGAATAGAATTAATGGAGGTGGGGAAGAATAAGATGGATGGAAATACAGTTAGCAATTGCAACTGTGGGGAAAAAAATATGGAAGCAACTTCTCTGATGGACTTATGACAAAGAATGCAATCCATCACAAAGTTGGAGATAATGATAACTGAATACAGACTGAAGCATACTTTTTTCTCCCATGTTATTTTTCTTGAGGTTTCTCTATCTTTGGGGGGGGAGGATTATGTTTATTATCATTATTATTATTATTATATAATTAATTAATTAATATTTAAAAATAAAAAACTAGAAAATAATAAATTAACAATAAAAAGAATATATATATATATACCTTGTTGAAGCTATAATAGGATAACATGCAGATTTTCATGAATTATGTCTTTATTGCAATATAAATGATTGAAAGGTGCAGAGAATATAAGGATTCCATTATAAGTATTCTCTATTGCCCAATAACTTCTAATAATTCCTTGTCATTCAAGGATCATAGATAAAAATCTTCTGTTTGGTGTTTAAAACATTTCACCTACTTCTCCTCCCCTAACTTTCCAGTTTTCCTGCACCTTATCCTACGTACACACACACACACACACACAAACACACACTCTCTCTCTCAAAAATTCACACACATATACTATACTCTCTGTTAGAGGGACTGACCCTGGCCTCTTTGCTATCCCTTGAACAAGGAAATTTCATCTCTCAATTCCAGAACATTTCATTGACTCTCCCTCCTTATCTCTATCTCCCAGTTTTCATGATTTCCTTCAAGCTCAAGCTAATATCCCTCTTCCACAGGAAACTTTTATCAATCTTCCTTAATTTTACTGCCTTTCCAACAAAATTGTGCATACCCTTTGATCCAGCAATACCACTACTGGGTCTTATGAAAAAGGGTAAAAACATCACTTGTACAAAAATATTCATAGCAGCCCTGTTTGTGGTGGCAAAGAAATGGAAATTAAGTGACTGTCCTTCAACTAAGGAATGGCTTAGCAAACTGTGGTATATGTATGTCATGGAACACTATTGTTCTATTAGAAACCATGAGGGATGGGAATTCAGGGAAGCCTGGAAGGAATTGCATAAACTAATGCTGAGTGAGATGAGCAGAACCAGAAAAACATTGTATACCCTAACAGCAACATGAGGGTGATGATCAACCTTGATGGACATGCTCATTCCATCAGTGCAACAATCAGGGACAATTCTGGGCTGTCTGCAATGAAGAATAACATCTGTATCCAGAGAAAGAATTGTGGAGTTTGAACAAAGACCAAAACTATTACCTTCAATTTAAGGGGGGGAAACTCTTGTTATGTAATTTTGCTATATCTTATACTTTGTGTTTCTTCCTTAAGACATGTTTTCTTCTCTCATCACATTCTACTTAGATCAATGTATACCATGGAAACAATGTAAAGACTAACAGACTACCTTCCGGGGGGTGGGGGGGGGGGGTTAAGCAAGAATGGGGAAAAATTGTAAAACTCAAAATAAATAAAATCTTTCTTTAAAAAATTTTTTTACTGCCTTTCTTCTGTCAATTATTTCCAATTTCTCCTATGTATAGCTTGCTTGTGCATATTGACTCCCCCCACTAAGCTGTGAATTCTTGGAGAATAGAGATTGTCTTTTGACTTTATATCTGAGGTCTTTAACACAGTGCCTGAAATATAGTAGATATTTAACAAATCTTTGACAGACTGATTTATGAGAGTGAAATGTCTCCTTAAAGGCTCTCCTCATCATGCAAATGTTAAAATTATACAAAATTCCTTCGAATAAAAGAAATTGACTCTCTCTGATAATAAATATCAAGCAAGTGGGGTGGAAGGAAGAGAGGGAAAAAGACAGATAGATAAGTTTGTCAACTGTATTTGTCATTTTCATGAAGGATGTCCAGCACAGAATCCAAATCAAAGTAAGGATCCCCACAGATACTCCTATTCATGTAGGTCATTGTGCTAAATGAATATGCTATAGAACATTGCCACCTAAGTGACTTAATTGGAAGGAACTTTAAATATCATCTAGTCCTGCCCTATTCTAGTTCCCATTCATTTTAAAGGGGGAAAAAATGACTGCAGTACAGAGAGATGAAATGTTTTATCTAAAGTCAACCTGCTAACTAATGTAAAGATAGGAATAGAAGTGAGGTCTCTTGATTTTTCAAGCCATGGGTTTTTCACTATGTAATGACTGCCTCTTTAGACATAGGTTGAAAGATGTATATCCTCCTCCTCATCAACATCATCATTATTATCATCATCAACATCATCATTATCATAATTATCATTATTATTATTACCTCTCACTACTGCTGCCCCACATTGGAAGAGTTTTCATTTTTTCATCACCAAAATGTAAAATCAGGTTTCTCACAGTTTCTGAAATATTCTGTTTAAAAAAAAAACCAAGATAATTAAATAAAAATTTTTAAAAATTAAACTGGAAAAAACTATGATTTCAATGATCAATTCTGTCTCGTAATATCCTAATTATAACTACAAACTATTATCTGCATGAACCATACATGTGAAAAACTGGTCCTTAACATTTAACAAAATGGAAGTTCCTCATTTAGTTTTTGATTCTTTTTTTAAATAAGATTTTATTGAGATCTTTTGTTTTTAATTACATAAATAATTTCTCCTAGAATTCCTCGCCACATCTCACAAAAGATTCCTTTTTTATAAAGGCTGGAAAATGATGTTTGATGGCCAAATCAATTTGCTGCCTATTTTTGCTAATTTTTGATTCTTGACTCACTTTTTTAACTAAAAGAGAAAAGGAATTTCAAGTACTTATCCTTTTAAAAAAAAAATTCAAACAAAAAAATGGTAGAATTAAAACTATGTCATTTCTCTCAGGGAGAAATAAATATATACTGTTGAAATGTCTAGGTAGGTATTTATGTTACATGCCATATTATAAAACATCAGTTTGGGTTACCAGATGTGTCTTGACAGCCACAGAAAGCCAGACCCAATCAGAGCCAGTGTGAAAAAACACAGATGCTCAGGCCCATGACATGAAGTCAAGAAATCTCTTTTCTCAGTCTATTCAGCAGCATTCCAAACCTAAATAACAACAGGAAATATGGGGTGGGAGGAAGGGTGTAGGGAAGTAGTTATACCCTGTCTTTAATCTCAGTATCTCATTATCACAGCTCAAATTCAGCAAAGTGATCTATGTTACTATCTATTTTGCAGATGGAGAAACTAAGGTTCAAAGAAATTAATTATTTTAATTTAGAGTGAGGCAGTTTTCTCAGAGAAGAGAATGTGAATTCATACCTCTATTGGTAACAGAATAACCACTTCTGGAGATGACTTGTCAAGTTCAAGAAGTCCAATACCTAGTTTTTCCAGTGTCACATTAAACAGACCCTGAGTAGGTGTGGTGGATGCTGCATCAGAAACTGTCAAACCAATTATATGCAATCCCATCTCCAGGCATCTGCAGACTATTATAGGATTCCCAGAAGTGTGTAGTAAATCATTTCCTAAGGTCCAATTACAGATGGAATTTTTAGGTATACACAGATGTCCTTCAAACAAAGAAAAGATAAGCATGTTAGGGAAAATAAAATAATTATAATTTAACCTTAAAATAAAAATGTGAGAATAACCCTAATGAAAAGCAAAGAATGTATAATCTGATAAAATTAACTTCTACTGGACACCAACAATACAAGGGCTGATAACTAAAAAATAATGTGTGACTATTCATTTCCAGGCCCTGAAAATCTAAAATTTTGGGGAAAGTTGGAGAAAAAATAACTATTTAAAAGTCACCAGTGATATTCATATTGGGGTACTAGATGATTTTTATCAATATATACAATTCTCTTTAATAATTCAATATTAAATTCCTGTTTTGTCCAAGATGCTATCCAAGTTGCTGAGAATTTGCTGCTAAATTGTTTCATTAGTTTCCAACTTGTCCTGACTTCATTTGAGGTTTTCTTGGCAAAGATACTGGAGTACTTTGACATTTCCTTCTCCAGTCATTTTACAGATGAGGGAATTGAGGCAAACTGGCTTAAGTTACTTGCCCAGGGTCAGAGGTCTAAGATCAGATTTGAACTCAGAAAGATGAGTCTTCCTGACTCCAGTCTGGCACTTTATCCACTACATCACCTAGGTGGCTGGTTCTTGTCCTTCATTATCAAAGATCTAAACAACTATGCTAGAGACAAATTACAGTGTGTCCTAGTGTGACTGATCAGACTACTATGAGCTCAGGATGCTCTACCATAGTTCAAGTACAAATAATCCATATGAGCATCTGTGGTGGTTTACTCTAAACTTACACATCTCACATTTCCTCTGAGCTGCTTCTTTTCTGCCTTGCTCATAAAGTGCAGTACCCTCTCATGAGGGCACCACAAACTGGGTGGTCCCATGCCAGTGTCTCCCATGCTGTACAGTCAATTCCAAAGTTCTTAAGAGTGAGACCTTCAGTGTCCTTGTGCCACTTTTTCTAATCCCCCTTGTGAGTTCTTGCCCTGTGGAATTTTTCCATAAAAGCCTTTTTGAACTATGTGATCAGCCATCATAGTTGTGTTCTCTGTAGGAACGTTTGAATGCTTGACAATTTAGTTTGAGAAAGGACCCTAGTGTCTGGCATCTTCTCCTGCCAGGTGATCTTCAGAATCTTCCTAAAACAATTTAAACGGAAGCAATTCAGTTTCCTGACAAGGCAATGGTAGACCGTTCAGGTTTCCCAGGCACACAGCAATGAGGTCAGCACAACGGCTCTGTAGACCTTCAGTCTAGTGGTCTAACTTCTCTTCCAAACTTTCTTTCAGAGTCTCCCAAGTACTTAGCTAGCTCTGGCAAGGCTAGTGTCAACCTCTTCTTGGAAAGGACACTGCCAAGGGAAGTGAACTTGTCTACAATGCTCAAAACTTCTCCATTTGCTCTAATTGATAGTTCCACACATGGATGATGTGGTGCTGGCTGATGAAGCGCCTGTGTTTTCTTGGTATTAATTGTTAGACCAGAATGAGCACAAGCAGCAGAGAATCGAGCCACACTTTGTAGCATCTCAGCTTCAGAGGCTGTACTGAGGGGAAATCATCTGCAAACCAACACCACCTTTGGTCTTAGCTTGTAGCCTTTTCAAGTGGAAGAGTTTGTCATCAGTGTGGTAGCTGACATTGGGGCCATGTTCATCCTTATTAAGGCATTTGATAGCATGGCAGAAAACATCACGATAAAAAGTATGGGAGCAAAGACACAGCCTTGTTTCACTCCATTGACTGGAAAATCTAGAGAGTATTGTCCACTATCCAGAACCCAAACAAGCATGTGGCCATGAGATTTATGTACAATATTATGTACAATATTGATGAGCTTCTCCAGGCAACCAAATTTTGACATAATTTTCTATAAACTGCTGTGACTAATGGTATCAAAGACCTCAGTCAGATCCACAAACATTGCACACAGACCTCTGTTCTGCTGTTAACATTTTTCCTGGACAACAAATACCATATCAACTGTTCTTCCACCCTTTCTGAAGCTACATAGACGTCTTCCAGGTGAAGAATCAACCTACTGAGGAGGAGGGTTCTGACAAGAATCTTACCAGCTATGCCTAAAAGAGAAACACACCTATGATTGCCTCAGGACAATCTGTTCTCTTTATCTTTATAGAGGTGGACAATGGAGGTATCTTTGAATTCTTGGGGGAATAACCTCTTCATGCCATATAACTTGCAAAATTTCAGTGAGCTTTTAGATGAGCAATGGATCTCCCACCTTATCGATCTCAGTTGGAATGGAATCAGCACCAGGTGCTTTGCCACTTGAACAAAAACTAATGGCATTCAAATTTCTTCTTCAATTGAAACTTGAGCTAGGGACAGGTTGACTTCAATTTAAGGTAAACAGTCAATGACTTTTGCAATGATAGATGGCAGTCTGTTAAGAACACTATGGAAGTGTTCAGCCCATTTCTCTAGGATCATGTACCTATCAATAATCAGGTAAAGAGAAGAAGAGGAGAGGGGAAGGGAGAAGACTGTTGAAGGAAGCCCTTTGTAAGCAGTCAGGGAACTCTTTCTATCTCAGGTAATTAGGGCACTAGAATATGTCAGAACACTGAAAAGTACCTTAGGATACTCCAAGAAGGCCAAAATAATAATACCTCCAACTACCTGAATAAAAATAAAACTACCTGAACTTTGATTCCTATATGTCAAGAAGCTGGGGTTATATGCTGAGTAAATTATCATTTTCCACAACATACAGATAGATCTCACAAATAATTTAACATCTGCAATTTTTAAAGAGCTGTTTACATTCTTGGGAAGGCTTGTGAAAAGTCATCAAAGGCCTCAGAAACAAAAAACAATGTCTCTTGATTATAAGGTAAATTTAAATCTGGGTAAAGAAAGATCTTTCTGACTTGAGGCCACTGTTAAATGCTAGAAAGAGTTGTTGAGGGAAGTTGCCTTGAGGGAAAGAAAAAAGAAGAAGAGGAAAGCATGAAAATAAGTTTAAATATTCTTTGTGACAAAAGTAATGGTGTATCCTATAAATATATGAAGAGAATAAAAATAATAAAGCACATTGTGGAAAGAAGAGAGATTAACAAGATGAGGAAAAAATAAAAATCTGACTTTACAATGGGATTTAGGAAAAATTTTTAATTTATAGGTAGGAAAAGAATAGTAAATATGCAGTTTTATCTTTCTATAAATATTAATAATCTGAAAATACCTTTAATAATAATAATAATATACTTTTTTAATCCCTGAAGAATCTACCTCAACAGGTGTCTTTAAAACCAAGATAAATTCTTACTAATTAGATAGCTACTTGAGGCCCATATCATATTGTCAGAAAGATTCCTGGGCATTTATCCTATAGCTAGTAGGGGCAGCTAGGTAGTGCAGTGGATCAAGCAAGCCACTTAACCCCATTTGCCTTGGGAAAAAACCTTTAAAAAAGTAAAAAAGAGAGAAAAAGACATTTCTTTCTATCCTATAGCTAGTGAAGTGACCTGAACCTTTTATCTTCTTGGAAGGTATGTCAGAGAAGAGATTCTAAGTAACATAATATTTTTACTTCTACATATATGAGGGCCTGGCACCAAAGAGCTTTGCCCAGTCTCTTTTGAATAGCATCCCAATCTATCTGTGGCAGTGTAGATATATTTAGTCTTTCTAAAGACCGAAAGACAGAGGAGATAATTTTTAAGTTTTTTAATTATCAGCACCCAAGCTATATTTTTTGTCATTTTTGAAATTAATTTATTTTTCCAACTTTATGCAATGGTAGTTTTCAACAATCATTTTTTTTTGCAAGTTTTGGGTTTTACATATTTGTCCCTCTCTCCCTTCCCCTCCTCTCTCCCCTGACAGAAAGCAATCTAAATCAGCCAAACATGTACAACATGCTAAACACAGATCCATAATAATCATGTTGTAAAAGTAGGATCAAACTGAAATGAAAAAATTAGAGAGGAAAAAATATATTACCTAATACTGCTTATGGATAATGAAATGAACAAGTCCATCATAATTGATCATCACTCAGTGTTACTGTTAATATGTACAATGTTCTTCTGGTTCTGCTCACTTCACTCATCATCAGTTCGTGCAAATCTTTCCAGGCTATTCTGAAGTCCTCTCATGATTTCTTATACAACATAGTGTTCATCATATTCACATACACAATCATTTCCCAATTGATGGGCATCCCCTCGATTTCCAATTCTTTGCCATGATAAAAAAAAACTGCTATAAATATTTTTGTACACCTGTATTTTTAACTTTTTTCATGATCTCTGTGATGCAGACTTAGTAGTGGTATTACTGGATCAAAGGATATGCACAGTTTTTTTTACCTTTGAGTGTAATTCCAAATTGCTCTCCAGAAAGGATCAGTTAACAACTCTACCAACAATGCATTAGTGTCCCAGTTTTACCACATCTCCTCCAACATTAATCATTTCCCTTTTTAATCATATTGGCCAATCTGATAAATGTGAGGTGGTACCTCAGAATTGTTTTAATTTGCATTTCACAATAATGATTTACAGCATTTTTTCATACAACTATAAATGGCTTTAATTTCTTCATCTGAGAATTGCCTGATCATATCCCTTGACCATTTATTGATTGGGGAATGACTTGTATTCTTATAAATTTAATTTATTGCTCTATAAATTTTTAAAATGTCTTTTGTCAAAAGCATTAGTTGTAAAAATTGTTTCCCAGTTTACTGCCTTCCTTTTCATCTTGATTAAATTGGTTTTATTTGTACAAAAACTTTTTTAATTTAGTGTAATCAAAATTATCCATTTTGCATTTTATAATGTTCTCTATCTCTTCTTTGGTCATAAACTGCTCCCTTTCCATAGATCTGACAGGTAAACTATCTCTTGTTCTTCCAATTGGCTTATGATATCACCTTTTACGTCTAAATCATGTACTAATTTCAACCTTATCTTGGTATAGGGCGTGAGACATTGCTCTATGCCAGGTTTCTGCCATACTATCTTCTAGTTTTCCCAGAAGTTTTTATCAAAGAGTGAGTTCATATGCCAGAAATTGGAATCTTTGGAATTATCAAACAGCAGATTACTATTGTCATTTACTACTATTTCTTTTGCACCTGATCTATTCCATTGATTCACCAATCTATTTCTTAGCCAGTATCAAGTTTTTTATGATTGATGCTTTATAATTTTAGATCTGCCTTCTTTTGCATTTTTATTATTTTCCTTTTTTATTAATACCCTTGATATTCTTGACCTTTTTTCTCCATATTAATTTAGTTAACATTTTCTCTAACTATTCAGTTTGTAATTTTTTGGAAATTTGTTTGGTGTGACATTGAATAAGTAATTTAATTTAGGTAGAACTGCCAATTTTATTCCAAGTTATTTTCAATATGATGGTCTGTTTCACACAAATAATGTGCCACAGAATTTCATAGCAAGAAGTTTCCGTTGTCATTTATTGCCATATCTATGAAGAATCCTTTCTACAACTGAATAGCAAATAGTTATTGTGCCTTCATTTAAAGAACTCAAGGTGGAGAAGTTTAAAAATGTTGTGAAAAAATGGTTTTTGAAAAATGTTTTGGGGTGGTCTAGTTTCAGGTTCAAAAGTGAGGAATTCACAAAAGCATCAGCTCTGACCCACATGTATTTAGGGACAAAAAGGTTTATTTAAATATTGTTGCTAGTATAACTAAAAGAAAGAGGAGATAGAGAAAATAAAGGCAGTTAGGAAAGCTTAATCTCCTGAGGGAATGAGCTACAGAACAATGAGACAGCAGGAATAGCAGTAGCTCTAAGTAGTATAAAGAGAGCAATATAAGAAAGAGAAATTAGGAACAGTTGCAAATAAAACTGGGTAGATAACAGCAGCATCCATCAGTGACAAAGGTCTGATTTATATAGAGAAACAAGAGTGAGGAGAGAGGTTTAGAGACTTTCCCACCATGTATCTCAGTACCTAGTTTCTGTGGGAAATTCAGTGAGTTAGGGGAAGAAGCTAAGGCTTCTAGATTTCAGTAGGGTCTTGGGGGGGGGGGTAAGTTTGGAAAAGAACCCAAGGCTTTTACGTTTTAGTAGCATCTTCATGGGCTATGAGACTATTTAATCTAGATAAAAATGAGATAGAAATCAGATGCCTACAGGATATGCCAGGTGAGTATGATAATTTTTCTCATTATTTCTTCTTTATCAGAGAGAAAGGAAAGTCATTTGCTATTAAAGAGCAATAGATTTGATAGGAAATGTTCTTTACATCAAGATTAGGATGATTAATTATACCTATTTTTTGGCAAAAATTGCACCTTCTTGTGCTCTCTATAACCAAGAAAAGCAAATTAAAAGCCTTTTTCATTTTATAACCTTTCTAATACTAGAAAATAGCTATCTCTAGCCCCTAAATCTTCTTCAGGCTAAATTAACTCCAGTTCTTTCAAGTGATCCTTTTGGTTTTATACCCTCCCAATGAATTTGAGTCAATTCAAGCAGAAATTGGGGTATTCTGCTCCTTCTCTTCTCTTTCTTCCAGTATGTAGACATTGTTTTCTCCTCCTTCTTCACCTCCACCTTCTTCATCTTACCTTACTACATGCTGGTTCCTCTCTCCACTTGGGTCACCATATCCCCTTATATGTGAGTGTTCTAACCATAGAAATATAATGTATGATCATTTAGATTTTGTAATATATTTCATAAGATTGGAGTTAGTTGGGTTTTTTAACATTTATTATTTTTATTTTTAAAAAGTTGGGGAAACTTACTTTTTTTGCTCATTGTTTAGGTTAGGATAGCTTAAAATAAATGTAAATAGCAATAGTTCTCTGTTCAGTCAGAAACTTGGAGAGTTTTCTCCTACCAAATTGGTATTTTTGTGATGGTAAATTAGGCCATCCTTTGACTTAATCCTTAGCCATTGAACGGGTATTGTACTAGACAAATAAGCCTTGGGAAAATGAATAATTATTTAGGAAAGCCAAGATTACCCAATGTATCTTTTTTTTAAATTTTATTAAGGCAATGGGATTAAGTGACTTGCCCAAGGTCATTCAGCTAGGTAATTATTAAATGTCTGAGGCCAGATTGAACTCAGGTCCTCCTGACTCCAGGGTCAGTGCTCTATCCACTGTGTCACCTAGCTGTTCCCTTGCACAAAGCATCTTGACTTTTGTCTTACCACTGATTGATTGGAGGAGAGAGTAAGACTGATTACTTTGAGCAGCTCTGCTTTGCTTAAAATCCAATTTATGCAGAAGTCAAGGCATCATTCTCATTATGTCATTGATACTCTATAGAAAGACAAACAACTCTCCCAAGTCTAAACACCCTCCTCAAGAGGAATTCTTGCTCAATTGTTTCCAATTTTTCATGACCCCATTAGGGGTTTTCTTGGCATAGATACTGGTGCAAGGGAAAGATGAAGAGATCTGTGAATGTAGAAATTGAGTGGAGATGTAAATTGACCACCACCTACTCTTGAGATGTAAATTAAGTACCATGGAAAAGATATAGAGAATTATGATTGTAACAAACAAAATTTGAAATCTAAAAGGCTGCAATCTTTTCAAGTTGGGTGGAGATTCCCATTCTTGATGTAAATTTGTATCCAGACCTCCTTAAGCTTCATCTTCTACCTAATTCCAAGTCCTGTAAGGACCTTTTGCCCTCTGAATGAGAGTCAAGATATAAAAACCTGGGTTGCACTCCTGCTTAGGGTCATGGGCTTCTCTGACCCGCTGGCCCAGACAATGCTACTTGGCTGTTCTTTTCTCTCTCTCTCTCTCTCTCTCTCTCTCTCTCTCTCTCTCTCTCTCTCTCTCTCTCTCTCTCCCTCCCTCCCTCCCTCCCTCCCTCACCTTCCCTCTCTCCCTCTCTCCCCCTTTCTCTCTACCTATCCCTCCCTATGTGTGGTAATTTCTTTAATTTTTGTTTTATTTCCACCCTTGCTTTCCCAAGTCTAAATAATGATTCCTCATAGGCAGAATTTCCAGTTCCTTCATCATACCAGTCAACCTCTTTTGTATTTCCAGGTTCTCAATGTTATTTTTCAAATGTAACCTCTAGAATCAGACAATACACTCATCGCAATGGGACTTTGTCAGAAAAACTCTTGAGTACCAAAACCTTACTTCACAATTCCCCATAAAGTTGACCTGGAATTATTCATTTGATTTCTCAGTATTACTGTGTTATTGAAGTAAGGCACAAGGAAATGACCCTGTTGGACTTGAAGGTCACGTCCTTTGAAACAGAAAAGACTAGTGCTTAAAATGCTACTCGTGTACAATGAGTACTGTCTTAACCACTCCTTGGGGGGGCTGCTGCCCCTGTGGAATAAGTATTAGAAAATGCAGAGCCAGATGCTAAACCATCCCCAAGAAGCACCCTTGTCCAGCCCACTGTGGAAATGTATTTAATAAGGTATTCTGGAGTGGAGCTCTCCTTTTTCCTCTCATTCCTTCTTTGTAGGATGGCCATTTTCTCTCTAAAGTAGAACTACACACGCCTGACCTAGACTGCTGTAACAACACGGCCTCAGCTCCATGTGGCTAGATTTATGATGAGTTAAGCTTTTCTTCTCTCCTCTCCTGGGCTTCCTGTTGATTCCTTCCCTCTTCTTTCCTCTAAGTTCTTTCTAATAATGTTTCTGGGCTTGTAAACTAAATTCTTGCCTAGGTCTATGTTGTTTCTGTGAATTTTTCAGGCTTCTAAAGTAAAATAAATCCTGAGTTTCCAACTCCAGAGCTAGTCATGAGTTTTTCACTTTCAAAGAACTGTCATCTTTAGGGGGAAAATTATAAAATTCAAAAATAAATAAATATTTTTTTTAAAAAATTGATGAGAGAATTAAAAAGGATGACAGTGCTCAGAAAAAAAGAACTCTCATCTTTATGGAGGCAGCACCAATTTCCCAGTCATCACCATGATTATAAACGGAACTCAGTGAAGCACTGTTCTAATGGTTCATTAGTTGTGGGGGCAACCTCATGAAGGCATAAGTGCTGGTGAGTTCTACCATGCTAAGGAGGTTTCAAATATGGACCTGATGATGGAAGGTGCAAAAATTAATATTTAGGCTTGATGGAAAAAAATATTTTCTAACAA
This sequence comes from Macrotis lagotis, assembly GCF_037893015.1. Taxonomy (NCBI): domain Eukaryota; kingdom Metazoa; phylum Chordata; class Mammalia; order Peramelemorphia; family Peramelidae; genus Macrotis; species Macrotis lagotis. Next base: position 116,474,145 of record NC_133665.1, read on the forward strand.
TTAAAATTGTCCAAAATTAGGTTGGAAGCAATGGGTTCCAATGACTATCTTTAAATATAGGTTGATTGAGCATTAGTCAAAATTGTCATAGAGAAAATTTATTTATGGACACAGGCTGGATTAAAAGGCCATTGTGATCCCATCTAGTCCTAAAATGACTAACGCTGTAACTTGCTCACTACCTCTTTATGAAAGCTATCTTCAAAACATGAAAATTGAGGTAATAACTAAGACACGACCACCAGATGGCAGACTAGGACAATTCATAGAAAAAATGCTCAACAAGTTCATTTAGTTGGTTTCCAAGATTTAGTGTTTTGTTTGAACAGGAAAATAAAGAGGTCATTGTGTCCACTGCCGTGATAATTTTGTGAAGTGGCAAATAATTCATAAGTGGAAAGTAAGATGGACTCCAAGGATCGAATCAAATATATCCAATTGATGCATCAAACTTAAGAGCTGTGAAGTATCCTTGAGAAATCATCCACTTCTCTACTCTGTACTTAATTCATCAGAAGGTTGTTTACTCTATTTGAAAATATCCCCAGGGAAGAGTTTTCTACATTTTTTTTCCTTTATAACTCACATCAGGGATTAGCATTTCTCTCACTGAGAGAGTTCTTCCTCATGCCTAATCTAAACCTTTCAATTTATAGTTCATAGAAGTAGTATAGTATTTGGGGACTCAAAGGAGCAAAGCTATTATTTAGTTGACTCCATTTTATATAGAACTGATGCCCCAAGAAGAGAAATTGCTTTCCCAAGGTCACACATTGGGCTGAAGTTAGACTAACATCATAAATCTAGAATAAATAAAAAAGAAAAGTAATTATAGAAAGAGTTTCCATTTTTCTTTGGACTGTTATTGATTGGCTGTGTACTACACACTGACCTATAAAACTATTAAAAACTCAAGACCTTAAGAAATTCAAATCTAAAGGCTCTCAATCTAATGAGTCTAGCTTAGTGTACTAATAAATGAATTTTCCTTTCAGTTAAGTTACTTACTTTTTCACTACAAGTCTTAAAAATTTCATGGTTGGTGAGATTCTCCCTGAGGTCTTTTGGAATCCAGGCTAGAAAATTCTTTACAATTTAAGATAATTTTTCCTTTAAAGGTATTGAGACTATCATAAATTAGTTAGCTCAAAAGACTAAAGGTTCAGACTACTGACCTCATTTCCTCATCATCTGAGTATAGAACAGCCATAAGGGGAAACCTCAGGCAATCTCTTGCTGTTTGACTGGAAGAAAATCATAGTCAACTCAGGGAAGGGTGGTATATCTAGCTCCCTATCCTCTGTAAATGAGGCAAAACATATACTGTGTTTTGTAAACCTCTCATCAGTCATTTCAGTCATGTCATTTTGGAAACTATCTTAGCAAAGATACTGAAAGGATTTGCCATTTCCTTTTCCAGCTCATTTTACAGATGAAGATACTGAGGCAAACATATTTAAGTGACTTGCCCAGGGTCACACAGTGTCTGAGGCTAGATTTGAACTCAGAAGATGAGTTTTGGAGAATATAGGGCTGGCATTCTATCCACCATATCACCTAACTGCCCCTAGCAGGCAAACCTTAAAACACTCTATAATTATCATTATCATAATAATTAATTATTAAAGCTTTTGTTTTCTTGACATCAAACCATAGGAAGTAACAGAGTTGAAAGATGAACTCCAAAACAATTCTAAGCGTCCTTTATACTCATTTTTAAACATCCTCTGGCTAAGTAATTCTCCTTTTGTTAACTGCTGAATGACCTACAAATGTCTCTCATCTTGTTCTAATATTGAACCATTACCAAGAGACTGGCCTGAGGAAGGCCCATCCTCAAATTGGGGAAGTTATCCATAGAAATTGAACATGTTATCTTTTTTGAAGTGGACAATAGCCATGCAGAGGAGTGTGAACAAAGGTGCTTCCTCAAATTGACTTGGTGATTGCTTACTGCTTACTGCTGATTTGATTTTTATGATTTTTCTGTATCACTCTCATTTTTCTTCCCAACTTTTCCTCTACCTCCCTTATTTGATTTTCAAAACTCTTTTTTGAGTTCATCCATAGCCTGAGACAAATTCCTATTTTTCATGAATTCTTTGGATATTGAAGCTTCAATTTTGTCATCTCCTGAGTGTGTAGTTTGATCCTCCATGGGACCAAAGTAATTTCCTATGTTCAGGTTCTTCTTTTTCTATTGTTTGTTCATTTCCTCTGCCTATGATTGATTTACTGCATTTCCAAAGCTTTTGGGGGCTTTTTGAGATACTCCCCCAGGACCCCAATTCCTTTAAGGTCTTATGAGAGGCTCTGACTGCTCTCCTGACCTGTGCTCTTCTCTGTGGATGACCATAAGCTCTCCCCTATGCCCTGGAGCTATGAGGAGGGTCCCTGTTCCTGACAGTATGGCAGCCCAGACTGCAATCTGGACCTGAGTATAGGCAAAGCAGCAGAGTCCTTCCTTAGTGATAGCAGAGAGAACTTTGAAGTTTATCCCCAACCCCTTACCCTCTGTGAACTGAGTTCTCTGGAAGTATTAGGTGGCTTCTCAGGGTCTTGCCACAGGGTTGATCTGAGGCTAGAACTGGCTCAGGGTTCCTTTCTCACTCTAGTGTATCAGGGTTTTCTCACCACCCCTTCAAGCTATCCTGGAAATCCCTCGGGCAAGAGGTCTGGAAACCACCCTTGTTGCCATGAACTTAGGCTCCCAGGTTCCAGACTGTGGTTTGTTCTTGGAGGACTGGAGCTGGTTTGCTCCAGCAAGGTGGGGCCGTGGCCTGGTTTTGCTGCAGCTCTTTCCAATCCCCAGTCCTGGTGAAATAGGCCTTTTCTGCAGATCTTTCCAGTTGCCTTGAACTGGAAAATTGTATCATTCAGTATTTCTGTGGCTTCAGCCCCTCTAAATTTTGGTTAGAGTCATAATTTTGTGGCTTTTGAAGGTTTTAGGGGAGAAGTTTCTGGGAATTCCTGCCCTTACTCTGCCATCTTAGCTCTGCTCTCCTCCAGTTAATTTTTAATATGTTTCCATAAGAATAGAAGCATTTTAACCTTGTTGATTTCCTTAGGATTTTCTTTCATCTTTGCCTTTGCATGCTTTTCTTGAATCTTGCATTTAAAAGTCACATTCTCTATTCAGCTCTGGTCTTTTCATCAGGAATGCTTGAAAATTCTCTATTTCATTAAATATTCAGGTATTCCTTGAAAATCATACTTAATATTGTAATTTTAGCAACTTTACTTTCCAGAATATTATATTCCAAGTCCTTTGATCCTTTAATGTAGAAGTTGCTAAATTAGCAAATTTATCCTGATCCTGGCTAGTTTCACAATATTTGAATTGGTTTTTGAATTGACAGCTTGAGACATTTTTTTCTTTGGACTAGGAGCTCTGAAAATATTTCTGGGAGTTTTTATTTTTTTAGGAAGTGCATTTGTGGATCCTTTCCATTTCCATTGTACCCTCTGGTTTTAGGATATCAGGAAAGTTTTCCTTAACAATTTCTTGAGGTACTTTTTGTTAATCATTGCTTTCAGATAGTCCAATAATCCTTAAATTGTCTCTTTGTTCTATTTTACAGGTCATTTTTTTTCATTGGTATATTTCACATTTTCTTCTTCTATTTTTTTATTTTTTTGAATTTGATTTTTTTTGTTGTTGTCTTATGGAGTTATCAGCTTCCAGTTGTCCAATTCTAAATTTTTTTTGTTTAGGGTTTTGCAAGGCAGTGGGGTTAAGTGGCTTGCCCAAGGCCACACAGCTGCTAGGTAATTATTAAGTGTCTGAGGCCAGATTTGAACTCAGGTACTCCTGACTTCAGGGCTGGTGCTCGATCCACTGTGTCATCTAGCAGGCCCCCAATTCTAATTTTTAAGGAATTATTTTTAAGTGAGCTTTTGTACCTCTTTTTCCATTTGGCCAATTCTGTTTTTTAAGGTATTTTTTCCAGTATTTTTGTACTTCTTTTACTAAGTTGTTGACTTTCTTTTCATTATCATCTACTTCATTCTCATTTCTTTCCCATTTTTTCCTCTAATTTGATTTTGAATATCATTTCTAAGCTCTTCAAAGAATTCTTGGACTTATATCCAATTCACATTTTTACTTGAGACTTTGCTTTGATTTCATTGTCTTCTGGATTTGTGTCTTGATCTTCCCTGTCACCATAATCACTTGTTATGTTCACTTTTTTTTGTTTGTTCTTTGCATATTTTCCAGTCTATTTCTTAAATTTTAGCTTTATGTTGAAATTGGGCTCTGTTGCCAGGCTGCTCCTAAGCTTTGTGTTGCTCTTTTCATAGCTAACTTTGGGGTCTGTAGGTTTTCAGTAGTTTGAGTTAGGTTGAAGTGTGGTCACTGCTCATCTGGCTTGGACTCTGGTCTTTACCCAGGAGGGGGTCTTACTCTCCTCTAGCCACTAAGTCTAGGGCTCCTGGCCCTGAAAATGTCACCATGCTCCCCAATCTCCAGTAACCATAATTACTAGTCCTTCCCTCTGGCTTGGAATTGAGACCAGGGTTCCTAGTTTCCCCTGGGACCACAACCAGGACCCCTTCTCCCCTGCCATGCAAATGCTGTCACTTCCTTTGGCCTTGGGATTGTGATCCATATGGACAATGCAACAGTGTCTTGAATCAAGTGCCAGCGATTCCTCTGCAATCTCCTTTTGACCAGTTGCTCCATTCTCCTTATCCAGCCATGCCTACATTTAATTCCTGGTTAGTTTGGACTTTTCTATGAGAGAGGTTAGTGAAGGAGATATAAAAAATACTGAAGAAAATAAGATGTTAAAAACCAATTTAGATTAAGTGGAAAAAGCAACCCAAAAGGCAAACAAGGAGAAGAACGCCTTAAAAAAAACAGAACTGGCCACCTGGAAGAGGAGATAAAAAAGTCGGAAGAAAATAATCTTTCAAATGTAGAATGAAGCTAAAGGAAGCTGATGATTTTGCAAGAAACCAAAAAACACTACAACAGACCCAAAAGAATGAAAAACTAGAAGAAAATATAAAAAAATCTCATTAGAAAAACAACTGATCTGGAAAAATTATCCAGGAGAAATAGTTTAAAAATTATTGGGCTATCTGAAAGTCATGACCAGGAAAAGAGCCTGGACTTCATTTTTCAAGAAATAATCCAGAAAAATTTCCCTGAGATGCTAGAAGCAGAAGGTAAACTAGAAATTGAGGGAATTCACTAACCGCTTCCTTGAAAGAGATTTCAAAAAAAAAAACCTCCCAGGAATATTACAGTCAAATTCCAAAACTCCCGAGTCAAAGAAAAAATAATATAAGCTTCCAGAAAGAAATAATTCAACTACCATGGTGCTACAATCAAGATTACACAGGATTTGGCATCATCTACATTAAGGGTTCATAGGGTTTGGAATATGCTATACCCAAAGGAAAAAGAGCTTGGTTTACAACCCAGAATCAATTACCCCACAAAACTAACATCCTCTTTCAGGGCAAAAGATGAGCTTTCAAGGAAACAGGGGACTTTCAAACTTTCCTGTTAAAATGACCAGAGCTGAACAGAAAGTTTGATCTTCAAGTACAGGACTCAGATGAAGTACTCAGGGTGGATGGGAAGGACTAATTATGAAAGATTTAATGATCTTGAACTACATGTATTCCTGCATAGGAAGAAAATACTGATAACACATATGAAGAGAACTTAGAAGGAGCATATATATAGACAAGGCACAGGAGGGAATTGAATATAATGGTATAATAATATAGTATAAAGATGGAGTCAATGGGTAATAAAGGAAAGAAGTGGGAGAAAAAAAGGAGAAGTAGAATGGGTTAAATTAATTCACATAAAAGAGTCAAGAAAAAGGTTTTGCAATGGAATGGAAAAGGGGGAAGGTGAGGGGGGGAATGAATGAGCTTTCATTCACATCCAAATTGGCTCAGTGAAGAAATAAAATACACTCAGTAGGGTATAGAAATCTATCTTAACCTCCAGAAAAATTAGAGGAAAAGGATGGGAGAGGGGGGGCAGGAGAGGGGAGGGTGGTATAGATGATAGAAGAGAGGGAAGATGGTGGGAGAGGGTAGTAAGATACAACACCCTTCTGAGGAGGGACAGAGCAAAAGTAGAGAGAGAGAGAGAATAGAATAAATGGGAGTGGGGAGGCTAGAATGGACGGAAATGCAGCTAGTAATAGCAGCTATGGGAAAAGATATTGAAGCAACTTCTCTGATGGACTTATGATAAAACCACACATCCCTCTCACTTCATTTTTTCCCTCTCACTTCATATTTCTTGAGGTTCCTCTATCTTTTTTGGGGGGAGGGGGGTTTATGTTTACTTTCACAACAAGATTATGGTAATAGTATTAAAATAAAGAAATAGAGTAGGGGCAGCTGGGTGGCTTAGTGGATAAAGCACCAGCCTTGGAGTCAGGAGTACCTGGGTTCAAATCTGGTCTCAGACACTTAATAATTACCTACCTGTGTGGCCTTGGGCAAGCCACTTAACCCCATTTGCCTTGCAAAAATCTAAAAAAAAAATAGAGTAATGGAAAAACATTAACTGGAAACTAAGCAATCTTACTCTAAAGAATGAGTGAGTCAAAGAATAGATCATAGAAACAATAAATTATTTCATTCAAGAAAATGAGAACAATGAGACAGCTTACCAAAATTTGTGAGATATAGGCAAATCAGTTCTTAGGGGAAAATTTCTATTTTTATATGCTTACCCCAATAAAATAGAAAAAGAGCAGATCAATGAATTGAGTTTATAGCTAAAAAATATAGAGAAAAAGAACAAATCTAAAATTTTCAACAATTCTGGAAATCAAAGGAGAGATTAATAAAATTGAAAGAAAAAATTGAAACTAAGAAAGTAGGAGCTAGTTTTATTTTAAAAAATCAAACAATAAAAGAAATAGATCATTGATTAATTTGATTTTTTTAAAAAAAGAAAACCAAATTACCCATATTAAAAATGAAAAGATGAATTCGCAATCAATGAAGATGAAATGAAAGCAATTAATAGGAGCTATTTTGCCCAAATATATGTCAATAAATCTGACAATTTAAGTGAAATGAATGAACATTGACACAGCTATAAATTACCTAGATTAATATAAGGAATAGAATATTTAAATTTCTCTATTTTAGAAAAAAAGAAATTAAGCCATTAATGAGTTACCAAAGAAAAGATACCCCAAACCAGCCTAATTCACAAGGGAATTCTGATTTCTTTTTTTTTAAGGTTTTTGCAAGGCAAATGGAGTTAAGTGGCTTGCCCAAGACCACACAGCTAGGTAATTATTAAGTGTCTGAGGCCAGATTTGAACTCAGGTACTCTTGACTCCAGGGCCAGTGCTCTATCCACTGAACCACCTAGCTGCCCCACACAAGGGAATTATACTACACATATAAAGAATAATTAGTTCCAATGTTACATAAACTATTTGAAAAAATAGGCAAAAGAGTCCTACCACATTTTCCATATATGACAGAAATATGGCCAAAATCAGAAAGAGCAAAAATAAAGAAAATTATAGACTATTTCCCCTAATGAATATTGATGCAAAAAATTAAAATAAAATACTCACAAGGACATTTCAGCAATATATCACAAAGCTTGTATACTATGACCACATGGAATTTACATCAGAAATACAAGAATAGTTCAATTATTAGGAAAAACCATCAATTTAACTGATCATATCAATAATAAAACCAATAAAATTTTGCAGAATAATAAATGAAGTTTTCCATAAAATGATAAGTTGTCTCCATTTAAAATTAATAGCAAGGATTATCTAAAATGGGGATAAATTAGGAGCCTTTCCAAGAATATCCGAGGTGAAGCATTATCTCCACTATTCTTCAATATTGTACTATAACTGCTAATTATAGCAATTAAAGAAGAAAAAAAGAAATTGAAAGAATTGGAATAACCAATGAGAAAACAAAACTATCAATCTTTGCAGACAATATGATGATATACCTAGAAAACTAGAAAATCAACTAAAAAGTAGCTGGGAAGCTAATGAATTCAGTAAGTTTCAGGATTTAAAAAAATCAGCATTTCTTCATATTATGACCAAAATCCAGCAGGAAAAGATTAAAAGATTTATCCACTTTTAAAAAAGGACAAAAACACAGACAATATAAAAATACTTGGGTGTCTGCCTACCAAGAAAAACCCAGAAACTACATAAACACAAGTGCAAAACACTTTCCAAACAAAGTCAGACCTAAATAATTAGAGAAATATTAATTGCTCATGGTTTGGTCAAGAACTTTTTTAAAAAATGATAATTCAGGGCAACTAGGTGGTATAGTGGATAAACTGGCCCTGGAGTCAAGAGGACCTGAGTCCAAATCTGGCCTCAGACACTTAATAATTGACTAGCTGTGTGATCATAAGTCACTTAAACCCATTCCTTAATTAAATAAATAAAACTTTTAAAAAATGATAATTCTAACCAAATTAATTTACTTATTCAGTGTTATACCAAATTCTCAAAAAATTATTTCATAGAGCTAGGGGAAAAAATAACAAAATTCATCTGAAAGAGCAAAAGATCAAAAGAATCAATGAAAAAAGTAAAGGAAGGTGGCCTTAGTCATACCAGATTTCAAGTTTTCCTACAAAGTGATAATCATCAAAATGAATTGACACTAAGAAATAGGGTTATGGGTTATGGATAAGTGAATTATTATAATACACAATGACCTTAATAATGTAGTATTTGATAAATCCAAATATCCAAGATTTGGGGACAAGAACTCACCATTTGACAAAAATTTCTGGAAAACTGGAAAGTAAGTTCAGCAGAAACTTGGAATAGACCAGCAGCTCATACAGTATACCAAGATAAAGTCTAAATGAGAACATGATTTAGATATAAAGAGTGGTATCATAAGCAAATTGGGGGAACATGAAAATTTTAGCTATCAAATCAATGAATAAAGACAAAATTTATGACCAAACCACAGATAGAGAGGATAATAAGAAATAAAATGGGTAATTTTGATTACATGAAATTTAAAAGATTTTAGCCAAATGAAACAAATGCATTCAAAATTAGTAGGAAAGGAGAAATCTAGGGGGAAATTTTACACCAAGTTTCACCGATAAAGACTTTATTTCTCAAATATGTAGAGAACTAAGTCAAATTTTGATATGATTGGGCAATATTCAGATGAAGAAATCAAAGCTATCTATAGTCATATGAAAAAATACTCTAAATCATTACTAATTAGAGGAATGCAAATTAAAACAAGTCTGCCTACCACCTTATACCTATGATTGGATAATATGACAGAAAAGGGGTATACTATGCATACCCTTTGAGACAACAAAACTTCTATTAGGTCTATACCCCAAGAGATCAAAGAAAAAGAAATTGTTTTACAAAAATATTGCCTAAGAATATTTTTTTTTTACTAGGCGAGTAAATTCAATGCCACACCATTAGTGGTGGGGGAAATTGCCTCAATCAACTGCAAATTAGCTTATCCTCTGTAATTTAAGTCTTAGCAAACTGTCTAAGGCACTAAGAAGTTACATGATCTACCCAGAAAAGTGTCAGAGAAAGGACTGGAACCCAGGTCTTACTGATTCCAGGGCTAGGTCTCTGATCACTATTCCATGCCACCTCTCAACAAATAGTTACAATTCTCAAATCCATTCTTAAGAAGACTTAAAGATTGGTTTTAGTTTCAGAAGTCCTCTATCACTACCAAAATAACTCTGGACAAGTCATTTAATGGCCTTGGTAATTTTATCTATAAAAAGAAGGGGTTGAATTTGTTCTCTAAAACTTCTTCCAGTGCTCAGTTTATGAGAATGTAGGATTTTTTTCTATAAGGGGAATAAACTTTCTTTATATTAGTAGTCTTTGCATCTATGTGACATTAAGTAAGAATTTTAAAAATAGGCTCCTTTCTGCATTTAGGCAACAATCAACAAACAAATATCTATTAAGCAACTACTACAATATTTACCAGACACTGTACTACAGATATAAAGCTAATAATGAAATAATCCCTGCCCTCCAGCAGCATATACTGTAATCAGGAACAGGAGGAAGCAGTGTTTATAGAAATAAGTATGTACAAAATCAAAGCAAGGTAAAATTGGGGAGCAGCTGGCAGTAAGAAAGGATCAGGAAAAAGATTCATATAGATAGTGGTACTTGTACAGCATTTTGAAGAAAATAAAGGATTCTAAGAGGCGGTCGGGAAAGGAGGAAAGTGCATTTTTAGTATGGGAGACAGCCAGCACAATTGTAGGTACATAATTGTGAAGTGAACATACATATTTAAAGCCCATGTCTAGATCTCAAAGATGGATGTTGAAAGCCACATAAACTTAATGTCTTTAATTGAAAAGAACATGTGTCTAGTGAATTAAGAGAGAAACATTTTGGCAAGTTTGTGTTTGCTCTGAAGGAGTCTCAGACTAACTAGAGATTAGAAATCTAAGTAGTTTAAATGATACAAATAAGTAGCTGCTTAAAAAGAGATAATTAGTGAGAAATGTGTAGACTCTCAATGCTCCTATAAACAAGGAGAACTAAACCCTACATTTGAAACCCTATTTAATGCATAAAAGAGACAGCACAGAGAACTTGATACTGAGACAAATTTGTTACTGATTCCAATTCTTCCTCTAACATTAGCTGTATGGCAATGAATGAGCATTTCACTTACCCTGTTAATCAACGAACCCACTATGTGCTATCCTGCTACAGATCAGACATGGGCTAGGCACTGGAAATATTAAGATAAAAATGAAACACCTGCCTTTACATTCCATGGAAAGAAATATGTGATCTTGGTGCCATATGCAATTTTCTATGACACTAAACTGAAAAAGGGGTACTAGTATTCACTGTCATCATCTGCATCAATTAAGAGAGTTTCCAACCCAAAAGATCCTCAAATGTCAATAAAATCACATGAATGGATTGCACTCCTACCCCATTCCTACTTCCACTTAATGTAATTTGGTTGTAAATAATATCTAAGGAATTCTTCACTTAAGAATAAAGCTAGATATTGGGATAAAAACTCTCTCTTCAATAATAACTGCTGGGAAAATTGGAAGTTAGTATGGAAGAAACTTAGATTAGACTAACACCTAACACCCTATATCAAGATAAGATCCAAATGGTTACAGGATTTAGACATAAAAAACAATATTATAAGCAAACAAGAAGATCAAGGGGTAGTTTATCTGTCAGATCTATGGAAAGGGAAGTAGTTTATGACTAAGAGATGGAGAACAACACTAAAAACAAACTAGATGATTTTGATTACATTAAATTAAAAAGCTTTTGCACAGACAAAACCACTGTAACCAAGATCAAAACAAATGTAGTAAACTACTAAAAGTATCACACAGTGAGGGCAGCTAGGTGGTGCAGTGGATAGAACACTGACCCAGGAGTCAGGAGTACCTGAGTTCAAATCCGGCCTCAGACACTTAATAATTACCTAGCTGTGTGGCCTTGAGCAAGCCACTTAATTAACCCCATTGTCTTCCAAACCCTCCCCCCAAAAAAGAAATGTAGTGAGATGGGAAACAATCTTTACAACTAGTATTTCTGACAAAGGACTCATTTCTAAAATATACAGAGAACTGAGTCAAATTTTTTTTTTAGGATTTTGCAAGGCAAATGGGGTTAAGTGGCTTGCCCAAGACCACACAGCTAGGCCGGACTTGAACTCAGGTACACCTGACTCCAGGGCTGGTGTTCTATCCACTGCGCCACCTAGGCACCCCCACCACCTAGCTGCCCCTGAGTCAAATTTTTAAAAAAACAAAGCCATTCCCCAATTGACAAATGGTCAAAGAATATACAAAGGTAATTTATAGATAAGGAAATCAAAGCAATCCATGGTCATATGAAAAATTGCTCTAAATCATTACTTATTAGAGAAAGACAAATTAAAGCTTCTCTGAGGTACCATCTTACACCTCTCAGACTGGCCAATATGATCAGAAAGGAGACAATGATCAATGTTGGAAGGGATACGGGAAATCTGGGACACTAATACATTGTTGGTGGAGCTATGAACTCATCCAGTCTTTCTGGAGAGCAATTTGGAATTACACCCAAAGGGCAACAAAAATGTGCATACCCTTTGATCCAGCAATACCACTACTGGGTCTATCCCCTGAAGAGAGATGATGAAAAAGGGTAAAAACATCACTTGCACAAAAATATTTATAGCAGCCCTGTTTATGGAGGCAAAGAATTGGAACTCAAGTAAATGTCCATCAATTAGGGAATGGCTTAACAAATTATGGTATATGGATGTCATGGAACACTATTGTTCTATTAGAAACCAGGAGGGATAGGAATTCAGGGAAGCCTGGAGGGATTTGCATAAACTGATGCTGAGCGAGTTGAGCATAACCAGAAAAACACTGTACACCTTAACAGCAACATGGGGGTGATGATCAACCTTGATAGACTTGATCATTCCATCAGTGCAACAATCAGGGACAGTTTGGGGCTGTCTGCAATGGAGAATACTGTCTGTATCCAGAGAAAGAGCTGTGGAGTTTGAACAAAGACCAAAGACTATTACCTTCAATTTAGGGAAAAAACCATTATCTTATTATATAATTTTGATATCTCTTATACTTAATTTTTCTTCCTTAAGGACATGATTTCTCTCTCATCGCATCAGTTTGGATCAATGTAAACCATGGAAACAATACATAGACTGGCAAATTGCCTTCTGTATGGGGTAGGGGGAGGGAAGCAAGATTAGAGGGAAAATTGTAAAACTCAAAATAAATAAAATCTTTGGGGGAAAAAAGAATAAAGCTAGGGACTTCTGGGACAAAGTCAATATGGCGGCATGAAGTTAGCATGCTAATGGAACTTCTTCCTACACAAAGCTAAATGAAGCCTCTACTCAGACAGTAATGCTACAGATCATACCAAAAAAACCAAGATCAAAACAAGTTTTCAATTATACACATCATGGAGAATCTTCAAAGAAAGTCTTTTTCTTGGGGGCAGGGGGAGGAGGTGAGGAGGGGAGGAGGGGAAAGGAAGTAAAATCCAGCTAGGTGGGAGAGCAGGAAAGCTAGGAGGAGGTTTTTAGTCACAGTGCACTCCAGGTCATGACAGCTAGACAGCAGCACAGGTCCCAGCAGCTAGATAGCAAGCAAGCAAGTTGGGTCCCAATCCCCAACAAAGCCTGAACCCTAGGAACACTGGGGCAACAGACAGGACTGGGTTGAGAACACACCACTGCATAAGCAGAACCTGTACATAAAGGAGGAAACAAACCTCTGCATAGGCAACATCTTGGCCAATGACAAGTCAGGATCAGACTTCCAGCCCTAATAAAAAAGCTTGAACTATAATCCCTATATCCCAGGAGCAGAGCTTAACAATAAAAATGTGCAAAATAATTAAAAAGAGCATTAATTATATAAAGCTACTTTGCAGATAGAAATGATAAAAATGCCACAGAAGAAGAAAGCAGTGACAAATTACCTACACGGGAAGTCTCAAAGTAGTCTATGAATTGGACTCAAATCCAAAACCTCATAGAAGAACTTAAAAAAGAATTTAAAAACTAAAAAAGACAAGAAGAAAAATAGGGGGAAAATGAATCATGCAGGAAAATTATGAAAAATTGACCAAAGAAATCAGCTCCTTTAAAAGTAAAACTAACCAGCTGGAAAAAGAATGTAACTCTTCAGAAAATAAAATAAACCAACTGGAAAAGGAATGCAACTCTTCTAAAACCCAAATTGACCAATTGGAAAGAGAAGACAACTCAGAAAAAAGAAAAATTAACCAGCTGGAAAAGAAAACACAAAAGTTAACTGAAGAAAATAAAACCTAAAAAATAGAAATGAACAAATAGAAACTAATGAATCTATGAAATATCAAGATTCCATTCAACAAAATCAAAAGGCTGAAAAAAATGAAGAAAATGTAAAGTACCTTTTTAGGAAAAACAAATGATCTGGAAAATAGATCCAGGAGAGAGATAATCTTTGGTCTACAAGAAACCCTAGATCAAAAAAAAAAAAAAGAACCCGGAAAATATCTTTAAGGAAATTATCAAGAGAAACCATCCAAATCTGCTACATCAAGATAGCTCTTGAAAGAAAACAAACACAAACACACACACACACACACACACACACACACACACACACACACACACACACACACACACACACACACACACACGAAAACAGAACACCTCCAGAAAGAGGCCCCAAGATAAAAACTCCAAGGACTATCACAATCAAATTCCAGAATTCTCAAAGGAGAAAATAACTGCAAGCAGCCAAAGAGAAGTAATTTAAATACAAAGGAAGTCCAATATTTAAGGATAAGAGGGCCTGGAATATGATATTTAGGAGGGCAAAGGGCTTTGGATTACAACCAAGAATTTACTACCCTGCAAAATGCAGCATATTCTGTCAGGTGAAAAGATGGATGTTCAACAAAACAGAGGACTTCTAAAATTTCCTGATAAAAAATAATCAGAACTGAACAGAGAATTCAAGCTTTTTAATATAAGACTCAAGAAATGCATAAAAATAAAGGAGGGGGAAACAAATGCTAGTTAAGAACATTAAATTGTATACATCCCTACAAGGAAAGATAACACTTGTAACTCTTGACAAACTGTATTTCTCTTAGGATAGTTAAAGAGTTGAAAATAGTTAAAGAGATTGTACGTAGAGGATATGGACACTTATAGGTATGGTTGTTTCTTGTTGTTCATTATCAAAGAAGAACAAAACGACATTTGAGAAAAATTATAGTACATCCAACTTTGACTGCTGAGACAAATATGAGCTCAGAATGCTCTACCACAAGTTGGGAAGAAATAGTCCAGGTGAATACCTAGGATGTTTACTCTAAACTTATTTACCTCATGTTTCCTTTGAGCCACTTTAATTTTGCTTGCTCATTGAGCTGGGCACATTCTCTGATTAGGGCATCCAATGCTGGGTGGCCTTGTGGCAGTGTCTCCCATGCCTTACAATCCATGCTAATGGGTTCTTAAGAGAGCACCAATATTTAGAGTACTTAGAAGCCTTATACAAAATCAAATAAGAAGTGTCTTTAAAGCTACTTAAAGGCTCATACTACAATGAGGGAAGAAGGTGGGATCATACTTAGAAGGGTTGGACATAAAGAGATTAAGAAGAGATTTTATCTTAATTCATACTTTAGTTAATAAAGGTTTTAGTACCATGATTGGGGTACTAAAGGGACAGTAGGAGTATATCTGATATTTGGTTGGAGAGGGTTGTATGATTAGAGTACTACAAAGAAGGAAAGAGAGTTTAGTTAGAGAAACTTGTCATGAAAACACGAAAAAGAAATGCTTTGTTTGAAAATTTGGCTTCAATTGGAGGAAGTATATTTGGGGGAGTGGGATGCAAATGGTTCATGAAATGATTTGATTTGGCACGATGCCTTGGCTCACAAAGATTGTGTGTCCATAGAGGGTACTTGAAAAGTGATTATAATTTGATGTGATTCATGACTCTTGAGAAGTGTATTTCTAATGGGACAATGTTGGTTATCAATCAATCAAGCAATCAATCAGCATTTGATTGATTGCACTCTGATTGATAGTACTTTGAGCTATTAATCAAGTAAACAATCAATCAACCTTTGATTGATTATACTTTGATTGATATTACTTCCATCAGGACAAATAAAAGGAATATATTTTGACAAAGGGGATGTAAGTACAAGACAGGGTTAAAACAATAAACAAGGCAAAAAGGACTGTACTAGGAAAAGGCTAGTAATTAGTGGGTAAATTACACCAGATGAAGAGGCACAAAGACCTATTAGAGTAAAGGGAAAGAAGGGAGGGTATGAACTCTAAGTAAATCCTACTCAATAGATTTGATCCAGAGAGGAAATAACATAATTTTCAATTGGGTTAAAAAAAACTATCCTACTCTATAGGGAAGTAGAGAGGGAAAGGAAAGAAAAGGAAAGAAGAGACTAATAAAAGGGAAGGCAAAGGTATAAGTGAAAGTAAGCAAAGTTAAAACTTAAAAAGAAAATTTAAAGGGGAAAGGGAGCAAAATATTGGTGAGGAGGAATAAGAGAAAAGGAAGGGAAAAAGTATAGAATGGAGAGAAATACAGAATTAGTAATCTTAACTGTTCATGTGAATGGGATGGACTCTCCCACAAAACTGAAGCAAATAGCAGAATGAATTAAAAACCAGAATTCTATAATATGTTGTTTACAAGAAACACAATTTAAGCAGAGCGATACACACAGGGTAAAGGTAAAAGACTGGAGCAAAATATATTATACTTCAACAGAAGGGAGAAAAAAAATTGGGGTAGCAATCCTGATCTCAAACAAAGCAAAAGCAAAAATAAATCTCATTAAAAGTGATAAGGAAGGAAATTATATCTTCTTAAAAGACACAATAAGTAATGAATCTATATCATTATTAAATATGGTTGCACTTAGCTGTATACCATCCAAATTCCTAGAGGAAAAGTTGAGTGAACTACAAGAAGACATAGACAGCAAAACTATCATAGTAGAGAACTTCAACCTCCCTCCCTCAGAACTAGAGAAATCAAAACACAAAATAAACATGAAGGAAGTTAAGAAGGTGAATAAAATCTTAGAAAACTTAGATATGATAGACATATGAAGAAAAATGAATGGGGAGATAGAAAGAATATACCTTTTTGTCTGTAGTACATGGCACCTATACCAAAATTGACCATGTACTAGGGCACAAAAATCTTACAATCAAATGCAGAAAGGCAGAAATAATAAATGCATTCTTTTCAGATCATGATGTAATAAAAATTACATGTAATGAAGGGTCATGGAAAGATAAACCAAAAATTAATTAACTAAACTTAATTTTAAAGAATAAGTGAATCAAACAACAATCATAGAAATAATCATTTCATCCAAGAAAATTATAACAATGAGACATAATACCAAAATGTATGAGATTCAGCAAAGCAGTTTTAGGGAAAATTTTTTATCTCTAAATGTCTATATGAATAAAATAGAGAGATCAATACAACTAAAAAAGAACAAAAGATTCCCAATTAAATACCAAATTAGAAATTCTGAAAATCAAAGGAGAGATTAATAAAACTAAAAGCAAGAAAACCATTGATCTAATAAATAAAACTAAGAGTTGATTTTATTTTAAAAAACAATAAAGCTTTGGTTAATCTGATTTAAAAAAAGAAAGAAGAATACTATATTACCAGTATTAAAAATGAAAAAGGTAAACTCACCTCCAATGAGGAGGAAGTTAAAGAGATAATTGTTACTTTTGTCCAGCTGTTAGCCAATAAATTTGATAACCTGAGTGAAATGGATGAATATTTATAAAAATACAAACATTCCAGATAAACAGAAGGGGAAACAAAATACTTAAATAACCCCATTTCAGAAAAAGAAATTGAAAAAAACCATTAATAAACTCCATAAGAAACGGTCTCCAGGTCCAGTGAATTCTTCCAGACATTTAAGGGACAATTCCAATTCTACATAAACTAAGAAAATAAGATAAGAAGGAGTTCTACCAAATTCCTCTACCAAATTCCTTTTATGACATCAATATGTTACTGATATTTAAACCAGGAAGAGACAGGCAAAGAAAATTAAAGACCAATCTCCCTAATGGACACTGATGCAAAAATCTTAAATAAAATTTTAGCAAAGTGATTACAGGAAGTTATTACTGGGATAATATTCCTTAATCAGGTAGGATTTATACCAAGTAGGCAGAGATGGGTCAAAATTAGGAAAATACTCAACATAATTGAACATATCAATAACAAAACTAACAGAAATCATATGATTATCTCAACAGAAGCTGAAAAAGCCTTTGATAAAATACAAGATCCATTCTATTAAAAACAGTAGAGAGTACAGGAATAAATGGACTTTTACTTAATATAATAAGCAGTATCTGGTTAAAATCATCAACAAATATTATATATCATGGGGATAAATTAGGAGTATTTCCAATAAGACAGGGATGAAACAAAGATGCCCATTATCACAATACTATTCAACATTGTATTAGAAATGTTAGCTTTAGCAATAAGAGAAGAAAAAGAAATTGAAGGAATCAGAATTGGCAATGAAGAAACAAAACTTTCACTCTTTGCAGATGATACACTTAGAGAAATTTAGAAAATCATCTAAAAACTACTTGAAACAATTATCAAATTCAACAAAATAGCAGAACATAAAATAAATGCAAATAAATCATCAGTATTTTTATACATAAACAAAAAAGTCTAAGGGCAAGAGATACAGAAAATCCTTTTAAATGCAGATAACATTAAATACTTGGGAACCAACTGCCCAAGACAAACCCAGAAATTGTATGAACATGATTACAAAACAATTTTCACCCAAATAAAGTCAGATCTTAACATTTGGAAAAATGTCAACTGTTCAGGGTTAGGTTGAGGTATTATAATAAAAATAACAATTCTACCCAAATTAAATTACTTATTTAGTGCTATACCAATCAAACTACCAAATAACTATTTTACTGAGCTAGAAAAAACAGTTACAAAATTCATCTGGAACAACAAAAGATCAAGAATATCAAGGGAAATGATGAAAAAGAATGCAAAGGCCTAGTTCTATCAGATCTAAAAATTGTATTGTAAAGCAGCAGTTATCAAAACTGCCTGATTTTGGTTAAAATAAAGTAATAGACCAATGGATTAGGATAAGAACAAAAGAAACAATAGGAAATGACTATAATAATCTATTGTTTGACAAACAATATTGTTTGACATTAGCTTCTGGAATAAGAACTCACCATTCAACAATTGTTGGGAAAACTGGAAAATAGTATGTCAAAAACTAGGTATAGACCCACTTCTCACACCCTATATACCAAAATAAGTTCAAAATGGGTACAGGATTTAGACATAAAGGGTATACCACAGACCAATTAACATATCAAGAAATATTCTGACAAATCTATAAAAAATGGAAGAAATTTATGACCAAAGAAGGAATGGTATACATTATAAATAGCAAAATGGATGACTTTAGGAGTGGCTAGGTGGCATAGTGGATAAAGCAGCAGCCCTGGAGTCAGGAGTACCTGGGTTCAAATCCGGTCTCAGACACTTAATAATTACCTAGCTGTGTGGCCTTGGGCAAGCCACTTAACCCCACTGCCTTGCAAAAACCTAAAAAAAAAAAGGATGACTTTGACAATATTAAATTAAAAAGTTTTTACATGAATAAAACCAATGCTTCCAAGATTGAAGGAAAGCAGAAAGCTGGGAAACAATTTTCACAGCTAGTAATTCCCAAAAGGTCTCATTTCTAAAATATATAGAGAATTGAATAAAAATTATAAGGTTACAAGTCATTCTCCAATTCATAAATGTCAAAGGATATGAACAGTCAGTTTTTCAAACAAAGAAATTAAAGCTACATATGAAAAAATGTTTCAAATCATTACTGAATAGAGAGTGCAAATTAAAACCTCACACTCATCAGATTGACTTGGTTAAGATAACAAAAAGGAAAAACTATCAATGTTGGAGAAATTGTGGGAGTAGTGGGACATTTACGCATTGTTGGTGGAGTTGTGAACTAATCCAGCCATTCTGGAGAACAATATGGAACTATGACCAAAGAGCAATAAAACTGATCATACCCTTTGACCCAGAAATACCAATACTAGGTCTATATCCAGAAGGAAATCATAAAGAATGAGAAAAATCTTATAGTTTCTAAAATATTCATAACAGTTCTTTTTGTAGTGGCAAAGAACTGGAAATTGTGAGGATGCCCATCAATTGGGGAATGGTTGAACAAGTTATGGTATATGTATGTTATGGAGTACTAATGTTCTACAAGAAACCATGGACTCTAGAGAAGCATGGAACAATTTACAGGAACTAATGCTGAGCAAAGGGAGTAAAACCAAGAGAACATTATACACATAACAACAACATTTTAAGTTTATCAACCTTGATGAATGCAGCTCCTCTCAGCAATTCAGAAAGCTAGGACAACCCTGGGGGACTTACTGTGGACAAAGCCATCCACATTCAGATGAATAAAAACAAAATAAAACAAAAAACTACAAAATCTGAATGAACATTATGTTCATTTTTTAAAAAATCTCTTGTTTTTCCTTCCTATCCCATGGCTTTCTTTCTTTCCCCTTATTTCTAATTCCTCATACAGAAAATGACTAATATATAAACACACTAAATACAAATGTGTGTTCACTAGACTGTTTGCCATTGAAGGGAGGTTGAGAAGGGGCAATGGAAGGAAATTATATGGATGGATGTTGAAAAAGCTTTCATAACATGTAATTGGGGAATAGTTACATAGTGCAGTGGATAGAGCACCAGCCCTGGTGTCAGGACTTAAGTTCAAATCCAACTTCAATCAATAAATACCTAGCTGTGTGACCTTGAGCAAGTCATTTAACCCCACTGCCTTGCAAAAACTGGAAAAAAAAACTCCATGAAATTGGAAAAAGAAAAAAAAATCAATTAAAAAAAGAAAAAAGCTAGATTCAAAAGTAATGGCAATAAAATGTGATATAATATAATAAAATTTGGAGAATCAAATACTTTTATGCTTATTTACCCATTTACTATAAATAAATAAAAATTATATCCTTTCTGAAGAATAATAGTCTCTTAAGAATAGTCTTGAATAGTCACATGCCAATGAGTGGATTGGCAGAGGGAACATTTCAGATGCACTCTCAGCATAGAAACTATCTCCAGGTGACTGTGGCCTTTGAGGTATTGATGAAATAGATCTGAGAGAGAAATTTAGGAGACCTGGGAAGTAGTAATGTGCATTTAGCATTTTGTAGAGTTTTTTAAACAAAATAAAAATATTACTACAGGACATAATTCTGAAATTGTCATAGGATCATAAATTTAGAGCAGGAAGGGACTTTAGTAACCAACATATCCTTCCCCAATGTTTTACAGAAGAGGAAACAAGGCCAAATTTATGTTAAAAAATTATAGGATATTATAATTTCTAATGCAATAATAGGTATTACCCAAATTAGCAAAAACTTTTGGGGTAGGGGTTCTCAATGTTAAAAATATAATGGAATCCTAAAGCCAAAAAGTTTGGAGAACTGCTGGACTACAGGGTTTGAAAAAGTCATCTTCTTTTGACAGATTTATTTTGTCATTATGTTTTTTCACTTACACTATGTTCTCAAAAGGAAAATTGGCATGAAAGCAATCAGAAGAGAATCATAGATGCTTAGTTGTAAACACACATACACACACACACACACACACACACACACTCCTTTATCATTTATCTGTACTCCCAAAGCAAACAGTACTTTTCAGAAATCACAGAAGATAATCCAGATTATCTCAAATTATCTTTAGCAGTAAATCCATTTCTTCAGTCTGAACAGTTCATAGGGTTAACCCTATTCATCACACGGCCAGTTTCTTCTGTGTGAGTAGAGACTATTTTGTGAGTTTTTCTCCCAAAGAGCTTTCCTTTATTAGAACTTGGGAATCGTTTCTGTTTCAATTGAACCCTTTCTTTGTGAAGTGGACTAACTTGAAACTGATATATGATGTTTAGGATTTCATCTGTCTGGAGAACTCCCATTGAGGAAAATTCTTTTAACAACAAGGATAAGCTCTTGCTCTGCAAGTTATACAGAAGTGTTGAAACAGTGACATGTCTAGTCACCCAGACAGTATGTATCAGAAGCAGGATTTATATAAAGGTTGGTTTTTTAATCTGCTGTTCTGGTCACTGTTTCTTTCTAGTTGCATAAATGGAATTTCTCTTTCTCTCTATGTCATAATCTTATCTGACATCATGTTATTTTAAATGGAGGGCAGGATTAGAGATTCTACAATTTTCTTCTTCCAGATCTACCAAGAATGGGACTCCTTACTTACCTCCCTTCAAGGTTCAAATCAAATGCTGACTCCCACAAGCCCTCTGCCTTCCAGCATTGTTAATGCCTTCCCCCAAATTACTGCAGATGCATCTTATATTTATTTGTCCATGGTTAAGTTGCTTCTCTCAAGAACATAAGCTACTTGAGGGTAGGCCCTTTTCAACTGTTGTCTTTCATTCCATCATGCCTTAAGACATAGTAGGTATTCAATAATTGCTTGAATAGAATTAAACATTTCAGTATTTTTGAAAATCTACTGTAAAACTGAATTTTTTTCAGATTTAAATTTACCAAAATATTTTAACTCCAAAAAAATGTGTTGAGTGGCACATGCTAGAATTGAACAGTGCTTAGATCTTTTAATAACAAAGAAAACTGGGAAAGGTACAGGACTCAGAATTAACTTGTGTAAATGGTAAGAATGTCTGCTAATTATTTAATTATAAAATCAGTATTTAGTCTTTTGATGTCAATCATAGATAGACTGTAGTCCAAGGAAAGTGAATAGCAAATAAACTCTGTGCAGTCTCTGAAAACTCCATTTTAAAATAACTTTTTAAAAATAGTTTGGCATTTCCTTTCAATTTAAAGTAAAACAGAAAATTCATGAGATTACCTTAAAGCTGGTACATTTTTCAGGATAACTAAATGTCAAGAGATCTGGAGCAGAGTTCTTAATCCAAGACCATGGATAGATTTCAGAAAATAGATGAATGTTTGAAATTTTTTGTTTATACATATCAATATAATTGGTTTCCTTTGTAAGCCTATGCATCTTGGACTATTAAAATATATATATATAAATTGAAAACATGTAAAAATATCACTTTGAGAAGACAACTGTAGACTTTCATGGATGACTAAATGGATCTATGATCCAAAAAAGGTTAAAAACCTCTGATGAAGGCTAAGGTGTCTTCTCCCCCCACCCCATGTTAGCAGATTTATGGAAGGATGTGGCCAAGTACTGCAGGGTTTTGGTGGGGATGGGTGGATTGTGAATTGCACATATGCATCAGTACAGAAAGACCCCATAGGTGGTCAGTTCCTGAAACCTATCTCCTTAACAGCTTAACAGTGGAGAAATTGTGTTCATCAGTAGAAGGAAAAGTCACAAAGAATCACAAATGTATGAAATACTGAAATCGTTCTTACCTTTTTGGATGATAAAATTTGGAATAATTAGAAATGCCTCTTTCACAATCACTTACAGTAATCTTTTTCTTTTCAGAAGGTCTGAGTATTATTGTAGCCAAGGAACCAGCATGTTCCTGAAGTAGAACAGTATCAACATTCTAGCACATTGGTTTATGAGAATTATAACTTCATTCAGAAGATATTTCATCCACATATTTGATTTCATTGCTACAGGAAATCTCAATGTAGATTTGCAACTATTCCACATCTCAAAATCTTAATGAGTTGGAGGCACAGAGAGGGTAGGTGACCTGTCCAGGATGAGAAGCAGTATGTATCCCATGTAAAACTGGATCCAAGGTCTTGACTCTGAAGTTAACTCTCTAGGTAAAATGACTTTCTAGGTGTGATGATGATAAGTAGCATTTATATAGCTTAGCAAATGATAGGCACTTAATAAATGTTTATTGATATAAAATATTAAAGTTTGCAAAGTATTTTACATATATTATTGAATGTATTTGAAGCATAAAATCATAATCATAATAGCTACATTTATATAGTGATTACTATGAGCTAAGCACTTTACAGTGATCTCATTTTGTTCCCACAATAATCCTGAGAGGTCAGTGTGATTTTTTATCCCCATTTTATGCCATTGGGAAAACTGAGGTATAGAGAGATTAAGTATCTTGGCCAGGGTCACACAGTTAGAAAGTGTCTAAAACAGAATTCAAACCCAGGTCTTTCTGATTCCAGGTCCCATATTCTTTTCCATCACCTTGTGCCTTCATGCAGTATTGTCTTTGTAGTAGTATATCTTTTGTCTAAACAGATAACATGGCACAACAGATATGGCTCCAAAACTCTTTTTCTCAGGATTTTTTATTTCCTGATACTTCCTATCATTTTTACTTTTTTTCTTCTAAGTCAATTTAATTTAAGCATCTAAGGTCTTTCTTCAAATCTAAAATGCTATGGCTTTGGAAGACTTGTGGAAAGGTTCATTTTGTGATTCAACTAAAGTATTGTTTTAAAAATTGGATCTGAAATAAGTCTAGGAATGACAAGTTGGAAGACCCGAGTTAGAATCCTGTTTCAGACACTTACTAGTTTTGTGATTCTGGATAAGACACTTAACCTCTCTGTACCTCAGTTTCTCTAACTGTAAAATGTGGAACCTCCCAGGGTTGTTTGTTGTGGGGACCAAATGAGATCATTGTAAAGTGCTTAGCACAGAGACTGAGACAGAGTAAGGACTAATAAATGCTATCTATTATGATTATCATTCTGAGTTTCAAATGCAATAATATATGTAGAGTGCTTAGCAAATCTCAAAGCATTCTGTCAGTCAGTTAGTCAATAAAGTAGTCACAAAGTCATTTACTGAAAAGGACTTAATACATTAGCAAGGCACCCCACTGCACTATTGAATAACTAATTATTAGAACAGTCTTCCTTGTATTGAATAGAGATGGTTCCTTGTAACTTCTATCTGCTCATCCTTTTTTTTTTCTCATGGAATGGAAATGAACAGATCAGATCCTTCTTCCATAAGGATCATAATACAATGGATTTAGAGCTGGAAGGGATTTTAGAGACCATCAAAGTGAACCCAGTCTTTTCCTTTACCGATGCAAAATTTGAAGTACAAAGATGCTAATTGACTTGTTCAGGAATGCCCAATTAGTAGATGTCATAGTTGGGGTTTGCACCCAGGTCTTACTGATTCCAAATTCTGGGCCCTAATGCAATATACAGACTGCTTTTAAATATCTGAGAAAAGGATCATTTCTCTATCACACAAATCAAAAATTTTGAAATTACTAAATATCAACTGTGCTTGGTTATATCATTTATAAAATTCAGGAGAAACACTACCACATATTCTATCACTGAGGAAGGAAAATTGCAGGAGAAAGGAAAAGAGATCAGGAGAAAGTGAGGAAGAATGGACATATCAAAGGGGAAAATTCATCTTTAACAGATGCTAATACGAATTTACATATGTGCATATGGCCGGAGATAACAGGTATCTGATAATTTATTTAAATATACTTTTAACAGTTACCTCTTGTGTACCAGAAAGTTTTAGTTAAGAAATACTATTTTAACTGATTTTTGTTACTATTGTATAGCTACAAAGAAACAGGTGAGTAAACAACTGGTTGAAAGCCAAGGGATGTGTTTGTACTTATTTACAAGCTTGACCTCACGCGCTGGTCCCAAAACAGATTTAATCCTTTTTTTAAAACTGTGATTGTCTGCTAAATAATATCTGATCTTTGCTGTAAAATACCTTTGATCTAGTTTGCCACCTGTGGATGGAAAAGGGGGAGATATAAAAGGGAAACAAAAACTAGGAATTGAAGAAATGCACTACTTTCAAACTTGACTTGAGACATTCTAAAATGCTCCAGTCAACTTTTGTAGATGAGACCAAATGCAGTTCTAGGAGTGTGGAGTAAAAAGAGAAAGTCAGAACAAAGTAAAATTAAATCTTTTAGAGACCAACAGATAGATAAATTTGAGGGTCTTCCGTTAAATGATACATCACATACAAAACTATCATGAAATAAGGAAATCTTGCTCAGTTCAAACATATTCCTAATTAAAACATGATTCAGATTTATATGATAAATTGAAGGATTTTTATCTTTCTCTCCCTTCCTTGACTCCTTGAAGCATCAATGATAACAGTTCACATTTAATTCAATCCTCACAACAATTGTAGTGTAACTAGTGTTATCACTTTACAGAAGGGAAAACTGAGGCACAAAGAAATGAAATTACGTGTTCAAACCATATAAATGGAAGGACTAGGACTAAATCCTAGTTTCCTAATTCTAAATATAAGTTATTTATGCAAGAATTTTTTTTCCTAAGTAGAATGATGTGAATAGGAAAAGACTTTTAAAAGTCTGTCCTTCAAATTACAAACCTTTTTTTCTAACCATATTATTCAGTTCATTTGTCCTATGATCAGAAGGCAAATATACAGTATTTATGATTAGCTGTTTAAATCAAAGAATCAATTTTTGTTTTTTTGTTTTTTTTACAAGGCAATGGGGTTAAGTGACTTGCCCAAGTCACACAGCTCGGTAATTATTAAGTATCTGGGGTCACATTTGAACTCAGGTCCTCCTGACTCCAGGGCCAGTGCTCCAACCACTGTGCCACCTAGTTGCCCCAAAGAATCAGTTTTTAAACTAAGTTGACTCCACTTTTAATTGTTTCATTAGACTATATCACAGAACATTATTTTTAATTTTCAGAGCTGAAACAGATTCAGGGAATATCCATTCCAATCACCTTTTTATATGCAACAAACAATGTCCAAGGTAATGTGGCTGCATGAATGCCCATAGTCAAATCAAGACACACATATTGTGTCTAAAATGGACTTAGTACTGTACTGAGCACTGAGAAGTCAATGAAATTGTTTAAAAACAAAACAAAAATAGTTCCTGCCTTCACGGAGTTCAGAATCTAATTGTGGAGATCAATGGAATCAACTATGGATAAACAAAGTATATACAGGATAAATTAGAAGTAATCCCCAGAGACTAGGACTGGCATTAATGGGGCACCACAGAGGTTTCTTAAAGCTGAATTTTAGAAGTTACTTGAAGCCAGGAGGTGGATGAGGTAGGGAAAATTGGATGGAATAGCCAACGAATATTCCCAGAATTGGTAGATGGTCATTTGAGAGGAATACAACCTTGTCATGCAATTAGTAAGCCAAGGATAGAATCCAGGTCTTTTGATTCAAAGTTCAGAATATCTCTTAGTTGGGTCTAAAGCTTTCAAAACTCTAGTAGCCATTATAGGGTAAATTATAAACCAACAATTAACATCCAATTAAAGCGAAGGAGTCCTTACTACATTTCTGCTATGGGTAAGGCATGTATTAGGTGCTGGGGATTCAGAAACAAAAATGAAAAACAGCTCCTCCCCCAAGAAGGCTAAATTCTACTGGGATATCAGAGGCAGGACTTTTTCTCTTCACAAAATAGATGTTAACACATAGTAGGTGTTTAATGAATGTTTATTAAATTCATACATAATTATGTTGTATATGTAATAATTTGTCATATACATACAGTTCCAAAAAGGGAAAACATATTGCTTTACAGTCAGAATGCCAGACCTGCCTAAGGCCAATACTTCTAGAAAGGAGGATCTATTATTTACAAGACAATGAGTTCAATGCAGCACTTTGACCTTACTTAGCTCCTCTATCTAAACAAAGTTTAGTTGTCTATGAGTCAGTTCCTGCTCTTGCTCATTTGCCCAGTCATGTTAATAAATGCCACCTTTATATTATTTCCTTTTATTTTTGTATTATAAACTAATCAACCAGAAATAGCTATGCAAAGAGAAGCAGAATACCAGATGTAAACTAGAATTTATAAGGAGGGAGAAGGTATGGAAAAAGGAAGACATCTAAATAATTAGTCTAATCAAATTAACATGCCATATGTACCATATGTATCCAGCCTCATATAAAGTGAAATAGCATCATTTAACTCAATTTACAGATGTCAGGAAAAGAAAAGGCAAAATTCCAAGTTTAATACCCATGTTATCCTAGGGCTAAGCCTAGGGGGCAGGTCAAATACTTTTATTATACATGTCAGAAAAATAGCCCAAGTTTTCACAGAAAATGTCAGTTCTAAAACATTTGCTAGCTGGCAAGTGCCAAGCCACAGTGACAGATAAGAATAAGAAACTAGATGAGATCGACTGGCTCACTGTTAATAAATTTCTCTAAACTCTATCCCTTACAAAAGACCAAAAACAATAGCTTTAGGAATAGTTTCTTAAATCTGGTGGAGAGGGGAAAATTCAATCTTCAAGGAAGATTAGGAACAAAGGGAAGAACTCAAACAACTGATTGGATTTTTCTCATCCCACTCTCAAGTCCTCCACTCCTTGTTAAAAGATTAGTGTGAGTATAACTTCATTCTAAATTTCTTTTTTAAAAAATGCATTTCTATTTGAACTGGTCTTAAAGGCAATATGCAGATTAAAGTTCTCCCCCAATACTGGCATGGGAAAGGGAAGGTGGGGCTCTAAAAATGTCCAAAACCAAACAGATAGCAAGTTATAAGACTGGAGATGATCACACTGCTTGTGGATCACAATTCACATTAAGGAATATTGCTGCTTCCTGAGTTCCCTACCTAATAATATAATCATCATCATCTGGATATTCAGAATGTGCTCCTTTTATAAAGCAGGGTTTCCTTAACATAGGAAAATAACTCCCTGAAACAATTAAACAATATGGGACTATTTTTAAAAAACATAGTCCTGAAAATGCAACACAGAACTAAGCAGAAAGAACTGTTTTTCTCTTACATACACTGTCATCTTCACCATTTCAGTTTCTATATCCTGATTCGAGTACACTAGTTTTTCAATTCCTCATGAACTCAACCTTTCAAATGATTGCTTCACCCACATTACCTGTAGTAAATGTGTATAATGTTCTTCTGATTCGCCTTGTTACTCTAATCAGTTCATACATATCTTTGCCCTCTTTCTGTGAATTCCTTATGTTTATTACACAAGTCACTTTCAAAGAAGCTTTCACTATAAACAATAGGATTTTCTGGAGCTGGGTGGTAAACAATAAATATACCTAATGAAGCAAAGCCCCAGTGTTTTATTTCTTTCCATCTCAAATGTTATAATTTTTGTGATTTAAAATGTTTTTGGTGATTGCTACTGTCACAGTAAATTCAGTAAAAATTATAAAACCCACTTTTAAAAATTTCTCTTTCAATTTGATTTTTTTAAGAGTACAGAGTTTCACGATGACTTTTAATAAATACAGCTTGCATTTTATTGCAGTTCAGGATTATCACTATTTTTAAATTTTCTTCCAAAGTCATGGTCTAAGATAAGTCTGTGGGGGGAGGAGGCATGAAAAAAAAATCCAAAACATATTTCAAAAGTCTTTTATTTCTAGTATTGTCTTAGTTTTAAAGCATCTTCCTTTGTTATAATTATGACAGATGAAAAGTACAGAAAAAAAGATGCATTCCAGCAACTTCAATAGTACCTCCCCAAAGTTTATTCTGATCAATGAAGCAGAATAGAGAGAACACTGAATTACAAAGTTGACACTCCATTGCCAGGTTTTTGTCCTAAAGAAAATGTGAAAAGGCAAGATGGGCAGAGCAGAGAAAGGACAAAGCCATACACAACTATCAAAAGCTATTTTATTTGAAATAAGAAAAAAAGGAAAAAGAAAATAAACCTCTATATTCAATTTGAACATCGATGAGTCACTGATGGTATATATATTCATATAACAGAGAAAAGTGTTGTAAAATGATAAATGCAAAGGATATGAGTAAATAAGTAACAGTAAATATGAAGTCATATAAAGTGATAGAAAAACATACACATTGACTACAATTTTTAAAAATATTATTTAAATTTTACAAAACAACCTGGAAACCTAGATTCTAACTCAATGTCTATTTTAGGACAAGTAACTAAGTTTCTTTGGGCTTCAGTTTCTTCATCTATGAGTTGGTGGGGAAAAGTAATTGCTAAGTACCTTCTAGCTCTAAGATTTTTCTGTATTCAGAAAAATTTAATATGCTTCATTTTCCTCCAAACAATATTCTATAACTATATTATTCAATTGTTGTATTATTCTTAGACTTTGAACAATAATTTGTAGAGTAGAAATTTTTCATGACAAAATAAATTTGCTAAAACAAGATACTGAAATATTTTGTATTGCCCACAGGACTTACTTTGGCTCAGAGTGAGTGACTGCTTGCTAAAGTTTAAAGCACAGAGACCCTTAAGAAATAAAACAGCAATAAATCCATTTAGCATTTGTAAAGTTGCAAACTTACCATCCTCCCAGCCATCCTTTGACTTGTTCCCAGGAGTGGAAGCTGCCAAAAAGATCCAGAGAAATACTGCTTGGATTAGGAGTCTCCAGCCCTGCTTCCAATAACCTCCTTCCATGGGGACAACAGCTTCTGAACTCAGTATGGAATGAACCTGGGGAATCAGGTGCAGATGAGAAAATTCCCACCTGCTTGTTCTGTTTACAGAATGGTGGAATGAAACCACCAAGCAAAAATTTCCCTCTTCCTTTGCCCAAAATAGGATTAATGGTAAATGGGGCTGCTGCCCCACCTTCTCTCCTAAAAAGTAATTTGCTTGAGTAAGTCACTTCTCTTCTGGTCAACAATATCTACCCTGAAGAACTTCAGGGTCTTAATTCCCCACCAGCCTTACTTGCTATAATGGTCTCTGGAAGGTCTAAATGGTCTACTTGTGGAAGAAATGGAATGAACACTGGACCTTCATCTAGTAGAGATGAGCTTAAAAACAGAAGTTCATTTTTTAAATAGTTTTTGTGGCTCTGAACATATATCATTCAAGGCGTTTTATTACCCTCATTTCTCAATACCAGAGTGGTCAGGACTTTTTCATATGTGTCATTGAATTCTCATGAGTGAGGGCATAAATTACTCACACTAATGCAGTGTTTAAAGGTTTGCAAGCACTTTTCCTCCTTAGCAACTTTTACTTTTAAGACAGGATACCTTTCTATATTATGTGCATTGGTATATCCTGATACTAGGAAGTAGCTGATTTAAACCCAAGTTGTATCCCAAGTCCCACACTCTAGCCAACATTGCCTCTCAAGGTCATGGAGCTAGTAAGAGTATTGGGAAGCAAGTACCAGACGATGGGGAGTCTGAACACATGGGTTTGAAGCCTGGGTCCATATTTCACTAGCTATCACATCACCCTTTGAAACTTCAGTTTCCTGGTATGTAAAAAGGAGAAGGTTGAATTATCTGCAAGGCAGACCTGGAACTAGAACTCTGACTGTTCTTTCCATTACCTACTTGCTGTATTTGATAATAAAAGCTAGGGCAAAGCTGAATATTGACTAACATGGCATATATATTGGACTAGCAGAAAATATCTTTAGTTGTTTACAAATCTAAATCACAGAGTTGAAAGGGACTTCATCCTACTCAAGTGCCACCACCCCCCCCCCGTTTTAAAGGAAGCTGATATAATACTTCCAGTATTGGTTTATTGATAAGTTCATTAATGGGATCTCAAATCCATAGAATAAGGTCTATAGGAAGAGAAAAGTAATTATGCACCACTATGCATTAAGCACTGTACTATGATTTACAAATATTTCATTTTCATTTGAGATAATACAGTGGATAAAGTCCCAGACTTGATAGCAAAAAGACCTGGGGTCAAATATCAATTCAGATACCAGTTATGTGGGCAAAACACTGAGTTTCAAATATCCTCATCCGTTAAATAAAGATAATAACTTATCAGAAAGTTTTTTTAAGGTTTTTTTTTTTTTTGCAAGGCAAATGGGGTTAAGTGGCTTGCCCAAGGCCACACAGCCAGGTAATTATCAAGTGTCTGAGACCGGATTTGAACCCAGGTACTCCTGACTCCAAGGCCAGTGCTTTATCTACTGTGCCACCTAGCCACCCCCAGAAACAGTTATTGTGAAGATTAAATGAAATAACATAAGGTATTTTGGAAATCTTGAAGCACTACATAAACATGAGTTGCTATTATTAACACTAACCAAAATTCTGACAATAAGCACAACCTTAAAACACTTTTAACTCAGTAGCAAAGTACTCAAATGATAATTAAGTTCTAACTGAACTCTTTACTGACTTGCAGTGTTAATCCACCAAGTGCAGAACACAACATAGCTTTCAAAAATGATACAACAATGATTCCAAGTTTACTTTTCTACTTTGTTGATTTGCTTTAAAAAAAAGATGTGACAAGCAACAATTTTAGAAAATTAACATTTCCATTTCTGCTTTATATCTTATTCAAAAACAATATTTATACAGTATTACGGTTTAGATACTACAATTTAAAGTAGGCAAAGTTAATGTTTTTAGGGGAAGATCACTTTAGTTAAGTATATCTATTTCATTTCTATGAATATCAGGAATAGACAATTACTTCTATCAAGAAACACAATTAATGACAAACCAAAAAAAAAAACCTCAAGATCCTCTACATAACTCTTAAATGGTACTTATAAAAAAAAAAGAACTCAATTCAACCAGAAATTATCTATTTTACACAAGGTGAGAGGTTGTAGGTGAGAAACCTTTGTGACCTTTTGTACAATGTCAGCTTTGGAAGCAGGAGGCCCAACTTTAAAGTTTCTTTTCTGATCTTGGTTATAAAGAGTATCATACTGCTTGCCTTTTCAATTGGGAGAGGGGTAGAGGCTAAAGGGAGAAAGAGAATTAGGAATTCAAAATTTTAATAAGAGGAATGTCAAATAGATGCAAAATACTTACCTTGACCAAAAAAAAAAACTGTCCTACCTTATTTGGATTGGGAGGACATTGGTTCAGTTTCAAGACAGCAGGTAGAAGACTGTATAACATAGCTTAACAAGTATATGAATATTCTGAAGTACTATTGTTCTATTAGAAATCATAAATGGTCAGACTTTAGAGAAGCATGGAATGAATTTCACGAACTGATGCTGAGCGAAGGGAGCAGGACCAAGAGAACATCATACATGTTAACAGCAACATTCTATGTGGATCAATCTTGACAGATGCAGCTCCTCTCAGCAGTTCAAAGAGCTAGGACAAACCTATTAGACCTGTTATAGACAAATGCTATCCCCATCCAGAGGAAGAAAAACAAAACAAAATAAAGCCAAGAAAAACGTACAGAATCTGAATGAACACTGCAATCACTTTTTAAAAATTTCTCTTATATTTTTCTTTCCTATCCCTTGGTTCTTTCTTTTCTCTTAGTCCCAATTCTTCATAATCAATCTGTAAACATGTAAAACACAAAGGTACATGTTACAATGTTCACCAGACAGTCCTTGAGGGGAGAGGGTCAGGAAGGTAGGGTGGAAAGAAATTGTGTAACTTATAAATATGCATATACATGTGGTTAAATGTTGAAAAACTTTCATAACATGTAATTGGAAAAATAAAATATCAACTGGGAAAAAAGAAAACTATTAAGTTTTCCATTAAGAGTGATGAGGGACTGAAAGAGAGGAGTGATCACATAAGAGGAGAAAAGGTGATTGTGAAAGATTCTGTGAAAGTAGAATCTGATAAAATGTTAAGAGTCAACTACACAAGGCAATCAAAGATGGGAGGACACTGGTCCCATCAAAATCTACTTTTCAAAACAAACTAATTGTTTTTAAGATGATATCTCTAAAGTAGAAAAATAATACAAATTCAATTATGCAAGGAAATACGTTTATGAATACTTAAGAGATATAGTCACTATAAATTAGAGACCTAGGTCTCAACTCTATTAACTATCAAGTGGTGAAATTACTTTGGCACTCTGCTTTTGTAAACTCATGTTGAAGTAAGGAGGGGTTATTCCAGAAATACCACTACTGGTTCTATACCCTGAAGAGATGATGAAAAAGGGTAACAACATCACTTGTATAAAAATATTCATAGCAGCCCTGCTTGTGGGGTGGCAAAGAAATGAAAATCAAGTAAATGTCCTTCAATTGGGGAATTGCTTAGCAAATTGTGGTATATGTATGTCATGGAACACTGCTTAATGAAATGAGCAGAACCAGAAAAACACTGCACAACCTAACAGCAACATGGGGGCAATGATCCACCTTGATGGACTCACTCATTCCATTAGTGCAACAATCAGGGGCAATTTGGGGCTGTCTGCAATGGAGAATACTATCTGTATCCAGAGAAAGAACTGTAGAGTTTGAACAAAGACCAAGGACTATTACCTTTATTTTTTTTTTTTTGTAAGGCAATGGGGTTAAGTGGCTTGCCCAAAGCCACACAGCTAGGTAATTATTAAGTGTCTGAGATCGGATTTGAAATCAGGTACTCCTGACTCCAGGGCTGTTGCTCTATCCACTGCGCCACCTAGCTGCCCCTATTACCTTCAATTTAGGAAAAAAAATGATATCTTATTGTCTCATCTTGTTATCTCTTATACTTTATGTTTCATCCTTAAGGATATGATTTCTCTCTCATCACATTCAATTTGGATCAATGTATATACCATGGTAACAAGGTAAAGACTGACAAATTGCCTTCTGTAGGGGGTGGGGGAAGGGAAGTAAGATCAGGGGAAAAATTGTAAAACTCAAAATAAGTAAAATCTTTATAAAAGAAAACAAAAAAGAAGTAAGGAGGGGTCAGACCAAATATGAATGAAGTTCTTTCAAACCAAAATACAACAATTTGTAAAGTGAGTCTCTTCCGACTTAATATTTCCATTCCAGGCCTGTCATATAATGCTTCAAAATTTTACTTCAGTTCAAAATTTGGGGGTTTAAAAGGGAAAGGAATGTATGTTTTAGGCAATATTAACTTGAAAATTTTATTCTATCATGAGTGGAAAATTTTATTTAAAAAAATAAAATTTTATAACTATCTTCTCATTTACTTATTCTAATTTAAACAAATCTTCCTGAGATTGATAAAATCTATATATACAATAAATGGAAAGCCAACAAATCTATTAAGTCTTTAAGGTATTATTTTTATAGTATCATTTTAGATTTCTAAGTATGACAATAGAATTGAAAAGAAAAAAATCTCAATAAATAGAAGATCTTTTAGAATTCAAGGTATCAGTTTAAGAGAAATACTGTAAAATGCTTCTGAGATTTGGAAAAATGATATTAAAAGAATAAGCATAGAATATTTTAATTTTCTGCTGAAATCTCATTTACATATTGCTTTTGATAGTTATAATTTTTTCTCTTATTCTTCAAGTTGGTGTGGAAGATAAATATAAGCAAGTAATGTTCTATTGTTTAAATCATCCATTCAGAGTCTCTAAAATTAAATTGTAATGGGCAATTTAATGAATGTTTGATTAAAAATAAAGCTTACCAATCAGCACCTCTACTAAATTTATGTAAAGATAAATTAAATTTGTAAACATAAGTACTATTTTGGAATTATTTTTTTTCTTTTGCATAGCTCTCCAAAGAAAAACTAATGAATAAAAAAAATTATGCTACAAACTACATATTTATTTTATTTATTTAAAAGTTGCAGTAGTTCTTGAAGCTTTACAACTTGTATAAGATTCTAGGAGTCTTTGTGGTATTTACCTTAGGAAAATTTTTTAAAAACTAATGCAAAAATGGTGCCCAGATTCAAGCCATCAAATTCAAGTGAAAAACTCTCAAGTGAAAAACTTATCAGATTAGAGAATAAACTTCACTAGGCCAGGTTCAGGAGCACTCTGATGATCAGCTCTGGTATTCATCTATGGTAACCTAGAGAATCATTCCTACCAACACTTTTCTTACCCTAGCATAGCATAAAGATAGGAAATGTTTTTTTTTTCTACCTTCTAGTCAACAGTTTCTCAAAGAGATAGCTGTACACCCAGATTGGAGCTTTCTGGATGTCTGCTTTAAGAAGCAACTAATGTCTTATATAGAAACATTATCCTCATCAGAAAGGGTCTTTTTAGCAAAGGCTGTAAAGACACTGTTCTAAATCTCTGGTGGACATGTATGTGTAATGTTTGCTACAGTATTAATTTATCAGCAATCAGAAAATGGTTAAATTCAATACTCAAAATCAAAACTTTCCTTTTCAATTTCTTAATATTATATTATAAAACCCACAAAAACCCAAAGACATACTTTTTCCAATTGTGCTTCACTAATACACATTCAATGAATATGTTATAAAACAAACAAACAAAAAAGCTCAAGTTGCTTTTACATGATGTATTCCATAGTGAGTATATAAGCCCAAAAGGCTTACAAGACACCAACCCATCATCTTTTTTCAATTTTGATAGAAAGGGCCTTTGAACTGTCAAAAATTCTTGGAAAGTTGAATTCTTAAGACAATGCAGGAATGAAATACTGAAGGGAAACATCCTCATGTAGCAAAATAAAGTGAACAATCCGGTTATGCACAATATCTGGAAGAAAAAAAAAGTAGCATTTAAAAAAAACTGTTCAAGTATATACTCGAATGTATTTCCAAACAACACCTTGCTCCCAAATGAAACATTACTTTTAAATGGAAGTTCTTTCTCTAGGGTGCAATCATCTTTCTTTTAAATACAAGTGATATTTAGTAATGTCCTGCAATTAAAAAAACCTCATCAATAGTATCAACTTCAGATGCCACACAAGCACAAGATTTGATTGATATCACAGGGAAGCTCTGAATATAGTGGTAAACATTCTCACAGAAACTAGTAACTCCTACGGGCTTAGTCATATACAGAATAAAAGATATTTATAAAGATGAGTCAGAATTATCATGATGTATATATACTTTTTTCTTATAATTTAGTCTTGATTAATCATAAAATACTAACAGAGGAGAAAAAATAGGGATACTGATCTAGTCAAACTCTGGATACTATCAGTATTTAAAATGATAAATTCATGTACATTTGCCTAGGGCAAATGAAGACAAACTAAAAACCTGTCAGTGAAGCAGCAGTACCATTTCTAAACTACAAAAAATGACCAAGTTATCCAAGAAGAATGGAAGAACCAAAGATTATACCCAATACACCTTAACTGTGTGATTAACAGAACAGAAAGGATCACTCTCATGGGGGTGGCAACAGTCATAAAAGCTCAATAAAACAAGTCAATAGTATGAGAGAAGAGGTTCCTAATTACAGGACAGCTCTTCAATCTGGGAAAACAAACAATCATCCAGGTTTAATAACTCCTAAGGGGATGACTGTGCCACAATAACAGCACACAAACCACAAGACAGTTCTAGTGTATAAGTGTGTACGTATTCTAGGGGCTGGGAGGAAAGCCAATAAATGGTTCTACAGGCCCAGTTATGCTTCAGTCATACCCCATTCTTGGTGACCCTAATGGGGTTTCCTTGGCAGAGATACCAGAATGGCTTGCCATTTCCTTCTCCAGTTCATCTTACAGATGAGAAAACTGAGGTTAACAGGGTAAAGTGACTTTCCTGGGGCAACACAGCTAGTTAAAGTGCTCAGGGTTCAATTTGAACTCGGGTCTTCCAGACTCAGTCCTGGAGCTCTATCCACTGTACCATCTGGCTGCCACAGATCCAGTAGCCCACAGTATAGTGACTGATGTTTATCCCCAAGGCTCTGACAGAAGGCTCAGCTTGGGCGTGGTAATAAACACAAGGCAGCATTTGTCACAAGCAGGGCATATCACAAACTCCATGTCCAGCTCTCTACACATTTTGCCATGCTGACTGGTATTTGTAATACAGTCTATTAAAAAAAGTTTCGATGTATAGAGAATTCAATTTACAATGGTGCTATAGTAGGCAGAGACAATAGAAAACAGTGGGAAATTTAGTCAGAGAAATTAACTTGCCACCAAGTTCCTTTTATGATAAACCTGAAATGATTGTTAAAAATTATATAGCAGAGAAATCAAATTATTTATGAGAATATTTGGGATTTGAATATCCATCTAGTTTCCAGCTATAATGGAATTCAAGTTGCTGTCTTCGTCTAGCTGAAATTTTGTAAAACTGCAGTAATGTGGAACACCCAGGAAATTAATTATTTTTACAGCCATTTTCTTGAGACGTACAACTACCCTTATGCTAGGACAGAGGACAGAATAAGGACTGATTTAGCAAGGGCCCTGAACTGTGTTTTTCTTTAAAAAAAAAAAATCTTGACACTAGTTTGCCTTTTTATTTACCTCTTTCTCATAAATATGGAAATCTTTCCTGGCTCCCACTTACCCAACCTCTCAGCTGAGAACCTTGTGCCTCATATTTTACTGAAAAACTCATTCACTTTTTCCTCCTCTCCTTTCACATCACAGATACTTTTTATCACTATCTCCTTCATTCCTGTCTCACATGAAGAAATACTTTTTTTCTTGCCAAGGTAAACATCTCTAAAATGCACATATCCTATACCCTCAAAATCCTATATCTTCAATCTTTCTAATAGAACATCCCCTTCTATCATCCCCACTCTCAATGGTTGGTTCCCTACTGCCTATAAACATTCCTAGGTGTTCCTCATTCTCAAAAACTCTTGCTTAACCATCCTTTCCAGCATTTATCCTTTATCTCTCCTCTCTTTGTTGACTAAATTCCCTTAAGAAGATCATCTACAATTAATGCTTCCATTTTTCTCACTCTCTTTTTACTCTACAATATGGTTTCCAAACTCATCATTCAATGAAATTGCTTTATTCTGTCACCAATAATATCCCAAATGCCAAATCTAATGGTCTTTGCTTAGTCCTCACCCTTCCTGACTATAGCTTCAGACACTATCAAGCAGCCTCTTGATCTACCCTTCTTTCTACTTTTCCTGACACGACTCTTACTTGGCTCTCCTCCAAGCTTTCTGAACACTACTCAGTCTCCTCTGCTGTATGTTCATCCAGATATGCCTCTAACCAAGTCCCAAAAGTCTGACTTGACTTCTCTAATGTATTCATGTACTCTTCTCCCTCTATACTATTTCACTTGGTCATCTCATCCGCTTCTATGGATTCAATTATCATGTCTATGCTGATTATTCTCTAATCTACATATCTAGCCCTAACCTCTTACTGACTTCCAATCTTACATCTCTACCTGCCTATTGGACATCTCAAACTGGATTACCTACAGATACGTTAAATTCAGTATGTCCAAAAATGAACTCATTATCTTTCTCCCTAAACCCTCCGTTCTTTATAATTTCCCTATTACTATTCAGGGAGCCACTATTCTCCAAGTCACCAGGTTCTCAATACTGGTGTGATCTTTGACCCCTCACTTTCTCACTTTCTTCATCCAATTTATTGCCAAAGCTGATCAATTTTACTTTTGTAATCTCTCTCTCCTGGGCAGATAAGTGCATAGAGCCCTGGGTCTGGAGGCAGGAAGATTCAGCTACCTGAGTTAAATCTAGCCTCAGAAACTTATAGGCTGTGTGAACCTGACCAAGTCATTTAACTTTGTTTGCCTCAGTTTACTCATTTGTAAAATGAGTTGCAAAAGGAAATAGCAAGCCACTCTAGTATCTCTGCCAAGAAAACCCCAAATGAGATCATGAAGAGTCAGACAACTAAAAACAATTCAACAGCAATCTCTCTCCAATATGGCCTCTGACACTGCTACCCCTGCAGGCCCTCGCCGCCTCATGCTTATAATAATAGGTTCTTGCAGTGATCTTGATCTTTCTTATGTGAAGATCCAGCCATGTCACCCCTTACTCAATAAACACCAGTGTTTCCCTGTTACCTTCAGGATCAAATATAAAATCCTGCTTGGCATTCAAAACCCTTCATAATCTACCCCCTTCCCATCTTTTCTGTCTTCTTACAACCTTACACGCCACCCCTCCCAACACTAGGTCCTCTCTGTTCTGGTGACAGTAGCCTCCTTTGGTATTCCTCACTAGAGTTATTCCATTTTCCAACTACGGGCAAATTCACTGGTTGTCCCCCAAGGTTAGAACTCTCTTCCTACTTCATTAAAACATGGAATTATATTTTTAAAGAGTAGGTTGGGGCGGCTAGGTGGCACAGTGGATAGAGAACCGGCCCTGGAGTCAGAAGAACCTGAGTTCAAATCCGACCTCAGACACAATAATTACCTAGCTGTGTGGCCTTGGGCAAGTCACTTAACCCCATTGCCTTACAAAAACCAAAAAAAAATGCTATTAAAAAAAGAGTAGGTCAGCAGCACAAAAGTTCTGGAAGACATGGCTATGCTGTAAAGTATGATCCTGGAGACAGACTGGCATACAAGGACCAACCCAGATAAATTTGGAGAAGCCCATCACCAAGTGTACCATCAGCAAGTGTACCATTAGGTGATGAGCCTTTTGAACATAAAGTTAATGACCTGTAGGGGATAAAAACTTGGAAGTTTGCAAAGTCTAACAATTTTCATGAACAATATTTTTTATTTATTTTTTTATTTTTTAGGTCTTTGCAAGGCAAATGGGATTAAGTGGCTTGCCCAAGGCCACACAGCTAGGTAATTATTAAGTGTCTGAGACCGGATTTGAACCCAGGTACTCCTGACTCCAGAGCCAGTGCTTTATCCACTGTGCCACCTAGCTGCCCCTAACAATCTCTTTTTTTAATAACATTTTATTTTCTTAACCTGATCTATAGCTTTAGCATATTTTTTCCTTTTTGGGGGGGGGAGGAAGGTAGAGATGATAAGTGATATAGAGATATGCTCCTCAAATAAAGAAAAAGTGCTCTATCTTTAGGAAAAATAACGCAATTGAGAGACAATTATATTTGTTATCCAAAGCTAAGACTATAGTTTTGAAAGTACCTTCCATAGAAAGCATGGAATTTTAGTTTATTTTTTTAAAAATTAACTCTTTTAAAAAATCTACTTTAATGTGATATGTAAGTAATATGCAAATGTAGAAAAACCTACATCAGGAATTCTTACTCCTTGGAAGTCTGCCTTAACCTTGGGAGATAAAATTTTTCAGGGGAAGAAGAATCCATGAACTTGGATGAGAGGAAAAATTAAATCTTTATTTTCATTAACCTTTGACATTAACCTTTTACTTATTTTAAGTTCTGAGAAAGGTATCACCTATAAGTATCACCTATAAGTATCACTGGGAATCATGATAAAGAAAAAAAAGTTAAGACCCTTTGCCCCACATTAAAACTCTGCATACTCTTTGATTCAGCAATGCCACTAATGGGCCTGCATCCCAAAGAGATCATAAGAAAGGAGAAAATACCCATCTGTACAAAACTATTTATAGCAGTTCTTTTTGTAGTGGCAAGGAGTTGGAAATTGAAGGGATGTCCATCAATTGAGAAATGGCTGAAGTAATTGTGGCATGTGCTAGTGAAGGAACACTACTGTTGTATGAAAAATCATGAGGGGTGAGACTTTAGAAAAGTCTGAAAGGACTTACAAGAACTAATGCTGAATGACTTGAGGAGAACCAGAACACTGTACTTATTAACAACAACATTCTAAAATGAAAAACTGTGATACATTTAGCTCCCCTCAGATAACAGGGAGACAATTTAAAAGAAAAATGCCATTCACACCCAAAGAAAGAACTATGGGGTCTGAATACAAACAAAAGCTATTTTCTATTTTTAAAATTTGTTTTACGCTTTATGTTATTTTCCCCCTCATGGTTCACAACATGACTAATATAGAAATATGTTTAGCATAGATTAAAAATATATAATCTATATCAAATTACTCATTGTCAAAGGGAGGGAGGGAGGGAAAGGAGGAAGAAAAATGTGGAACTCAAAAATCTTACAAAAAACTGAATGCTGAAAAATATCTTTACATGAAGTTGAAAAAATAAATATGTATTTTTTAAAAAAAGAAATTCTGTCCTGAAATTTTGTTATATGGAAATCTGAACATTTTGAGAATACTGTCCAGTCTTCATATTCTACTTAGCCAGGTTAGGGTAGAAAATCAAGAAGGGGCAAACCCAGTGGTACCTGTCACTGCTGAATTTGGCAAGTATTGAAAAAAATTTTGCAAAATCAGTTCTCTAAAAAATGCTACAGAATTCTTTTATAAACTCAAAGAATTACCTTTTAAAATCAAAAGCAGCTTTATATAGCTTTATAATAGTCTCATTTTCAAATAGCAAAACTAATTTCCTAAAAATACAATTACTTCATTCAAATATTTTTGCCCTTTTATAAAACTTTTGGTCTTTTCAGTGAGCCTTAGGTCAAAAATAGATTTACCCTTGGTATCTTTTCACTGTGATCCAATTACCAAAGAACACAATCTAGATAACATTAGTTCAGCTGTGCATAAGCTCATAGTGCTGCTGTTTCAGTTACTTTATATTCCTTAATTAAGCTTAGTACAAGCCCTGAATCTTGATACATTGGTAGTCAAGATAAATTACATATTGATTCAACAACATTTTCTTGCACAAAGTTCTTTTGTCTAAGGCTAGCATAACCTTTTAGTATTTCTGTCCTTTATCTTTTAACAAAGCAAGTCAAAAAAGCTAGAATCCACATTATAATTTAGCTTTTAGACATCTGGTCCTGTTAAGCTATTTTTATACATACTACTAAAAAGATTTTCATGCTTTTCTGTGATCACTGTCTTGTACAACTACTGCAAGCCTGCCTAGGCTCACACATACACCTAATAAAGATGGTGTGTGTCTTTAGAGGGGCACATTGATGCCTTCCAGGACAAGGCAGGGCACCAGTTCTCTCTTCTCCTTCTGCAGCTGCTCCAGTAGAACAGGGCACCAGAATTAACAAGGGCACAGGAGTGGTTAAAATGCCACTCCTCCTGCTTTTCATTCTTTTCTCCTCCTACTCCCTAGCCTCATTCTACTGTTTGTGTTTTTCATCACTGGTTTTCTTCTACCCCATGAGAATGAGACCTGGTGGTTTGCCCTGCCCACTGCTGACTCAATCAGCTCTCCAGTGGGGTTTCTTCCACATTATTCAGTTCTCATGCAGAAATGCTATTCTTTACAGGCAAAGTTGTGAGAGATGGTCTCCCGTGAAGTTTACTCATGAAACCCTTCTCATACAGTTTCTGGGTTTTGCCTTGGGAGGTAGACTCCCAAGGATTTAAAATGGAATTTATCTCTTGCCCTTGGGTTTTGTTGTTCATATATAGAAAGAAAACATTCTTATGCACAGGTGGTGAAAATGATGACCCTTCAATGAAGTTTCTTCATAAAAATACTTTAGTACACATTCTGGTGAGAATGATCTTCAGTGAAAGTTCCTCATGAATACATTATTATATCCCTTAATAGTGTTGTTCACTGGGAGAGAAAAACACTGTCTAGTTTCCAGATTCTTAGAACATGGGGTAATCTTAAGGGGAACCGAACTGACTGTCTTTCTGATTAGACATCTCCAAATTTGGTCAAAGGAAATGCATAATAAGGTTTTGTAAAATAT
The DNA here is from genome assembly GCF_037893015.1 of Macrotis lagotis. Classification (NCBI taxonomy): domain Eukaryota; kingdom Metazoa; phylum Chordata; class Mammalia; order Peramelemorphia; family Peramelidae; genus Macrotis; species Macrotis lagotis. The sequence continues at coordinate 116,517,139 of NC_133665.1, forward strand.
CATCCTTAATAGAGTATAGATTAGGGATGAATAATAATGAATTAAATATGAATAATAATAATATAGTAAAAGGGAATTGGAAACTAACTTTCCAATAGGGTAAAGATTAGTTATGAATAATTAGAATAATGAAGATTGAATTTGCTTTGCACTGTTTGGGTAGTATTCATAAATAGATTGTGAGGTTGTCTCACCAGCCAATGGTGGGATGAGACAGACTTTAGAGGTAAGATTATTATTTGCCATAAAAAAATTATTTACTCCCAGACTAGTGCTACTTTGCAATGGGGTGGGTCCTTTGTCTCATGAGAAAAATAAAGCCTTTCCTGCTCCCTGACTCACACTCTGAACTCTTGATTCCTGTGAGCATCTTTCTCTCACACAAAGTGAAATAGCTAATCCTTCTGTCTTTGGATATTCTCTCCCATTCTAAGAGCAGCACCTCTATAATTCTCTTCTACTGTCACTTACTGCTTTTTGATATTCACTCATTTTTGCACAAACATTAACTGCCTACTATGTGTAGGTGTATGAGGCTAAGTGAGTGTTTTACTGTCAAAAAAAAATCCTCCCCCATCCTCTACCCCAACTTCTTAAAACCAGAGCTGTTCCAGAAAGTTGAGAGTTCTACAAGGTTGAATTCTATATAACTGAGATTTACTGAATTTTTTAAAACAATGCTTGGAATTGGCATTGCTTAAAATATATTATACATAGAAAATAAATGATAAAACTCACTACATAATGCTTTTGTTGGGTTTACTTGCTGTCCTGCAAGAAACTGTAGAAGCTTCTTTATATCTATTCGCGCTTCAGCCATGATCTCTGAATCTTTGTCTTGGGAAGCATCTTCGGAGGCTACAATGATAGAAAAGGACTTTAAACAAAATGATTACTACTATAGGAGAAGGATAAGCTAAATATGTTCACAGGTACAGGGACTGGATGGATTCCCCAACAGAAGGAACTCTCTTGTTGAGGAAACTCCCTCTAGAAAAGCAAGTCAGTAACTTAAGTCTTAGAATACTGAGTGGTTAAATGACTTATCCATAGTCAACAAAGCTGGAAGTATCAGATGAAGAGTTTGAACTCAAATTATTCCAGCTCCAAGACTCTGTACTAAATCATGGTATCTTTCAAATTTAAAAGGACCAGTTTTTATGTAGTTAAAATAAGTATCATTCTTTTGGAAGTCATGTGTGCTGCATCTTACAAGCAAAACAGCAACTTGAAAATGCATTCCTTCATCCAATCAATAAAGAAGTTGTAATTGTATGCAAAACAATATACCAGAGTCAAGGGATAAAGATAAATATGATCCTTATGTAAAGGAACATGTAATTTGAATGAATGAACCATCATGCTATCTCCTTCAACAAATAACTTCTGAGTTAAGAAAAGAAGACTGACCTTTAGATTCAACCATTTAACCATATCTTGTCAATAGATATGTGATTAAGTCCTGTGTAACTAGAGCAAATCAATTAATTAACTTCAAACAAGAGACAACTTTAAGACTACAAGTTGCAGAACAGGTGGCAAAATGCATTGGTAAAAGGAGTTTCCACAGGTTTTTCTATACAAATGAAATGATAGATCTAGTTCAAAATAAATTTGTCTTAAACGAAAACTATTATTCTGAAAAAAAGCAAGGTGAAAAGAAAACAATTTTTCAAGTCCATTCTACAGTTTTCCCAGAAGGCTCAAAACAGCTATTATTTAGCAGTTAAATTATTAAGATAAAAAATGCAGTTTTTAATGTATTTTTTCTCAAACCGGAATTTTCCCCTCCTCATTACAAGTTAAAAAAAGGTAATCAACTAGATTTTCAATTCAATATTTAAAGAGCTCAATGAGATATTATCATTTGTAACAAAAGCAAAGTCAAAGAAAAATCAGAAATCTTACCCCATGGAGGATTTCCAAGATCTTTAAAATGTGTTGTAATGCATACTAAATCAGTTTCTATTTTCAAGTTCATTTCTCCTTTTTGATTTGCTTCAATAATCTATAAATTATAGTTTGAATATAAGATTTAAGTCTTTAATCAATGAGTATGGGAAAAATAATTTTTAGATACATGGCAACACTAAGATTTTAAGAACACAAATAAAAGAGGCATTTAAAGGCAAGTTTCTGCTATTGACCAGGAAACTATGCTATTTGTAGCAGAATGATTTTGGAGTCAGAGGATCAGTTTCCCAGCTCTGTAATTAACCACTCTGGGCCTAAGTTGCCTCATTTGTAAAAGAAGGTGGTTGGATTTCATGATCATTAACCTAGCTCTAAATTCTGATTTACTCATAACCCCCCCCCCCAAAATCTGTCAATTCTTAAGGGAAACTAGATCCATAGAATAATTTATGACTGAAAAGATTATGTGGCTATTTCTTTCAGTAGCTAATCTTGAATGATTTTGTAACATTATTGAAAAGCTATGAACAGTTGACCCATTTATTTGCTCAGAATGAAAGAACGCTTAATTGCTCAACAAAAATAGAGTAGATAGCTTTTTAACAGTAATATTAATTACAACCAGAGCTAGAAACCAATCAATATCCTAATCAACATCTATAAAAGTTCAAAGAAAATCTAATACTTGTTATTCTTTTATATATGCCAAAACCCCCAAAAAACAAGAAAACAAAAAGTCCAATTATAAAACCATGTGGAATAGGTCAAAAATTTATGAATAAAAGAGAATCTTAGAATCCAGGCAAACTTCATTTTTAACAGATCAAGAAACTGTGGCTGAAAGGCATTAAGATTAAATTACCTGCCCAACATCACACATTTCAATAATAAGAAACAGGATCAGGATTTAAAAAGAAATTTTCTGAAGCTAATGACAGTTTTTTTAAAAGTATCACACACTGGGGGCAGCTAGGTGGCACAGTGGATAGAGCACTGGCACTGGAGTCAGGAGTACCTGAGTTCAAAATCGACCTCAGACACTTAATAATTACCTAGCTGTTTGGCCTTGGGCAAGCCACTTAACCTAATTTGCCTTGCAAAAAACCTTAAAAAAAAAAAAAGTATCACACACACCGGCTCTCCCTATGGTGGCTATAAGATATGGTACTTATTCTCAAGGAGCTTCTATAAAAAACAATTACAGAAAAATGCCCTAAACTTTGTATTGGGTTGTGTTTTGGGGGGGGGGGCAGGAAGAGTTAGTTTTTTTTTAAATTCCTAGACCTTTGAAGGAACTTCACATTCAGAAATGCATCTCTACTAATGAGGATGGGTAACTGTTAAAAGTTTCATATACTTTCAGAAAGTTACCTGGGGAGCACTGAAAGGAGATTAAATGATTTATCAGTGCATATGATACCAACTAACAATAAATGGCTTTTTTGGTTTATAAAAAGGCAATATATTTGCAAAGACTGAGTTTAAGAATTTTAGAATTACACAGGAAAATAACTTTCATTTTAAAAATGAATGATGGAGTCTGAAAACAAAGGAAGAAAAGCTTAACAAAATATTTAAGATACTAATGAATTAATTATAATTTCAAAGGCCAGAGATATTGTTAACTGACCCTGATGTCCGCAATTCAACAGCAGAAGATGATCACAAAATAATTAAAATGCCTGCAGCTTAAGTTAAACCTTCTTATCAACTTTGTCTTTTTTGCTTTTGTGTCTCATATATCCAGAGGAAAGGTGGGGAAATAAAGAAGAAAGACTTGTCCCTTTTATTTCTCTTTAAACCATTTCTTTTATTTCTTATATATTCAGTCTCTATTCCCCCTTCCCCAACATTTCATTCTGCCAAAACTTGTTCAATCCTAGCAATGGTTATAAATCACCATTTCACTATAATGATACAGAAGCATCATACTAAGTATCACAAACAGGTAAATAGCATCTTTCAACATTTATAAGCTATGCTTTCTATGTCCTAATACATAGAAGAAATATTTCATTTTTGTCACTGACAAAAATTAGAAACTGAAAGTAAGTTTTTCCAGTTAAAGGCAGGAAGTACCTGGATTTACTTAGTGAAACTTTGTTTCTTGTTCTTAATTTTAAAGTCTAAGGTCCTCTCAGACTATCTTATTGAACTTTTCTGCAGCTCTACTGTATAATACTAGAGACTCCCCCTTCCTTTTCAAACAAACTTTCTCTTTTCTCAACTTTATTCTTTCTACCATTTTAATTACGTCTTATCTGACTCTTTCCTACCTCCTCTTCCTCCCCCTACCCAAAGAGGCTGTTTTTCTTTATATTCTTTTACTTGGTGATCTCAATTATTACAACCACTTCAAATATTCTCTCCACAAATACAATTCTATGACCTGTCTTTAATCCTCATTGTTCTTCTGATCTTTGAACCTGAACTTCAAAATTACCTATTAAGACATAGTTCTACCCAGCTGTGCTGCAAACTAACACATCAAACTCAACATGTCTAAAAACAAACATTTACCTCAAATCCAGTCTCTCCTCCTCAAATCCCTTTTTTCTTTTATTTTCTCCTGGGCCTCAAGGCTAAAATAACCTTTTTAGTAACTTCTATCTATTGTTTCTAGTTCTGTCTTTAGAGGCCAAGGAAAACAATTATAACCTTTATTTCACAGGAAATACCTTTAAACCCTTGAAGAAACCTACCATTTTTCTGTTCTCCAGCTAGACATCCTCTGATTCTTCAACAGATTCTTGTATTGCATAATCTGCTCAGGAGAAGTCCTCAACTTTTTAATGTTTCTTTAATAAAATGCCTTGAACTTAACCATGGTATTTAATCAGGACTATCATCTATGTGTACACTATGTTCTAACAATACAGCCTAAGATCTCATTAGTTTTGTTGGGTGACTTAATGTTGGCATATGTAATATTTATGGTACACTAAAATTCCTATTTCCCTTCCACATGAAAGGCTGTCTAGTCATAACTCTCCTGTCTGTATTAGTAATTGTTTGTAACCCAAGGGTAGAAACCTAAATTTAATTCTATTAAATTTCATCTTATTAGATATGGCCCACACATTTGATAATGTAACAGAAAAAACCTGGGATACAGAATTAGGAAAACTGGCTCCAAATCCTGACTAACACTGTAAACATGAATCATTTTTTAACTCAACCCCTTCTGTAAATCATCGGTAAATAGAGATATTTTTAAATTTCCTAACAAGGTTAATATCTTTGTAAATCTGAAGATGCTATACATATATATGTATATATATTATATTATTATTATTATTATTATTACAAACCATAACAATCTTTTTGGATTCATATCTATTGCCCAATTACTCCTATCTTTGTCTCATTCACAAATTTGAGAAGTATGCCATCCATGCCTTCATTCAAGTCAGTTAGACTTTTAGGAACAAAGCCAAGGAGAGATGCCTGTGGTTTTCCAAAGGAAAGACTCACTCAACTATTAATAGTTATTACCTTTATTTCTTTCTATGAACTCACAAAGTATCCTTTTAATAATGAAATCAATAATTCTGCCAAAAATCTAAGTCAAGCCTAACTGCTTACAGTTTGCTCCTTTATAAAAATAAGAATATTTTCTCAAGGAACAAGAAAAGCATAATAAAAGATGAATCACCCTGCCTGCTCCCTTTTCCACCATGCCTATTCCCTCTACCCTAAGCAAACCTCCTGTTCCCACCAGTCTTTTCCCCAATATAACTAAATATATATATATCTTCATATTTTCATTAGAATTCACTTTCTGAATAGTTCTTTTCTTTTTTACAAAGCAATGGGGGATTAAGTGACTTGCCCAAGGTCACCCAGCTAGGCAATTATTAAGTGCCTGAGGCCACATTTGAACTCAGATCCTCCTGACTCCAGGGCCGGTGCTCTATTCATTGCACCACCTAGCTACCCCTGAATAGCTCTTTTTAAAAAAAATGCCTGTCTTTGCAGAGGTGGGGAACACTGGGTCTGTGTTATTGAATGTCTGTCACATTGAATTAATGTGTAAGATGGTTATGCTGAACTGATTTTTTTTCCCCTCCTTTCTTTTTCCTTTTGCTTCAAGAGATAGTCCCTACAACAAAAATGTGCATACCCTTTGATCCGCAATACCACTAACTGGGTCTATACCCTGAAGAGATTATGAAAAAGGGTAAAAATATCACTTGTACAAAAATATTTATAGCATCCCTGTTTATGGTGGCAAAGAATTGGAAATTAAGTGAATACCCTTCAACTGGGGAATGGTTTAACAAACTGTGGTATATGTATGACAACAAACATTATTGTGCTATTAGAAACCAGGAGGGATGGGAATTCATAGAAGCCTGGAAGGATTTGCATGAACTGATGCTGAGCAAGATGACCAGAACCAGAAGTGTATTATATACACCCTAACAGTAACATGGGGGTGATGATCAACCTTGACGGACTTGTTCATTCCATCAGCAAAACAATCAGGCACAATTTGGGGGCATCTGTGATGGAGAATACCATCTGTATTCAGAGAAAGAATTGTGGAGTTCGAACAAAGACCAGAGACTATTACCTTTAATTTAAAAAAAAACTGTCATTATGTAATCTTGCTATCTCTTATATTTTATTTTTTCTTCTTCTTAAGGATATAATTTCTCTCTCAGCACAATCAATTTAGATCAATGTATAGCATGGAAACGATTTAAAGACTAACAGACTGCCTTCTGTGGAGGGTGAGGGGAGGAAAGCAAGATTAGGGGGAAAATTTTAAAATTCAAAATAAAGTCTTTCAAAAAAAAAACCAGATAATCTCTGGTGAAGGGATAATAAAAGATAAGGATGAAAACATACAAAAAGAAAGCATAAAATGTTCTATGTACTGTATACACCTTATATAGTTACATAAATCCCTATAGAAATTGTTCTCCTGCCTTAATGATAAAATGTGTACTTGTCATCAGATTTCATCCTTGAGGGCATTCTATCTCATTGAACTAAGTTTCCCTGCAGAATGATAGGCCATGGGATCCTGCCTGTGCTTTCTCTGTACTCTCTGACATCTTGAAATATTCTCTCCCCAAATCAAGAATGGACATCAGAATGCATTCCATTTTCCTCTATTACATTAGAAACCAAGCACTCATCCCCTCATAGACTCCCTATGAGCCACACAAAGTCCCACTTAAGGGTCATCTCCACAATAAGCCTTTCCTGGAACTTGGTCCTTAACTTGTACACACTTTTAAGTGTACTTGTCTCACCTGATAACATCAATAGACAAAAACAAAAACTAAGTCTTCAGGTGCAACCACCCAAGGGCAGTCTTTATATTATATCCTCAGCACCTAGCAGGAGGACTGGCACACAGCAGGCTCTCAATAAATGCTTTTTTATTTATGTCTTTCAATTTAAAATAATTTATCTAAAAGTCAAATCAAGAAGTAATCAATCACTCAGCTTTTGGCAGAAAAAAGTCAGATAGATGTCCAGGTTTCTCCATCATACACAAATTTTTCTCTGATGCTGACTCTAATCTGCTTCTGGAATGGATCTAATTCCTTCTGGTTTGACAGTCTGGAATAGACTATACCATCACTTCTACCTCTGCTTCTCTATCCATTAATCCCCATTCAACCATTCCCTGTTTCAGTTAGTGAATTTTCTCCTACAATACCTCCATAGTCTATTAGATAGTTACTCCTTCCTTGGGAAGTTAGGTTGCACAGTGGGCATAACACAAAACCTGAGGCCAAATCTGGTGTCAGATAGGCACTTAACTGCTTTTTACCTCAGTTTCCTCATTTGTAAAATGAAATGGATAAAGAAATGGCAATCACTTCAGTATCTTTGCCAAGAAAAATTCAAATGGGGTTATGAAGAGAGTCAGACTCACCTGAAATGACTAACAATTCCTTCCTTATTATATTCTAGTTATGAGTTACCTCTCACTAAGTCTCAATAACTTCTCTAGTCCACTTGATCACATTCCAAAGCTATTCTTGTATAATGACTAATATTTTCTGAATTACCAGATGTACAAGACTCCATTTTTAGTTTTAAATCCCCTTGGATCAGATCCACAAGTTCACAGACAAATTATATTCTTTCCAACATTTGTCCTCAATTCCTTGTCATATTTGTTTCATAAGCCAGGTGTAGAAGTTCAGTCTTATTCTTTAACACCTTCTTAATCAACTACTCACAAGTCTGAGTTATCCCATCCCAAAGTAAAAAGCACCAGTAAGAAGAAACTAAGGACAGTTGTGAAGCATTTTAGTCTTTTTTTGTTTTTTTTTTTTTTAGTTTTTAAAGGTTTTATTTATTTTGAGTTTTCATTTTAGTCTTAAGTTTAGGTTTTTAATGAGTCTGGAAAAGTCTAGGTACTGATCTGCATCTTTAAACAAGTAGAACAATTAAATAAATTGCATATTTATCAACATAAATTTATCAACAAACATAATTTATATAAATTTTAACCAGCAATGTCAATTATCTCTTAAAAATTCACCAAAGTATATTAAATACTCCTCTAGATGAATTATAACTTACAACATGACTGCTGATGTTTTTCATTCTTTCCACTACACTCTTCATAGTCTTCAATACTGGTAAATAAATACTAACCTACAAAAATCAATGAAAAAATAAAAATAATTAAAACAAATATATAAGCTATGATGATAACAGCATAAAGAGATTTTAGACTTGATTCAAATGTCAATTTCCTTCAAAAGATTCCTGGATTCACTCTGTAAGTGATTTTCCTTTCCAAGATTACCTTCCATTTAAACTATAAATATCTTCTAGTTAACAAGAATTTATTAAGCATCTACTATGTACTATACACTGAGATAGTCCCTGATCTAAAGAAGCTCAGTTTAATAAGGCAAACAACATGCAAACAACTTTATAAAAAGATATATTCAAAATAAATTGGAGATAATCAACAGAAGGAAAGCATTAGCATTAGGGAAAGGTTGCTTTCAGAAGGTGGAATTTTAGCTGGGACCAGAAAGAAGCAAGAGAAACCAAGAGATGAGGATGAGAGGAGAGAGAATTCTAATTTTGGGGGGCAACCAGTAAAAATGAACAGAAAAGAGATATGGAACATATCATGCAAGGAATAGCAAGAAAGTCAATAAGAAAACTGGAAAAGTAGGAAGAGGCCAGGTAATAAAGAATGTTGAAAGTCAGAGAGAATTTTATATTTGATCTTGGAATTAATAGGGAACCACTGATGCTTAGGGATTAGAGGAATCACACCTACACAGAAAAAAAAAAACATTTAAACAATCTGGTAAAGGATGAACTGGAGTGATAAAGAAACTTGGGGTATGGAAAACAACCAGAAAACTAGTGTAATAATTCAGGTGAGGTAATGTGACCCTGCACCATGTAGAGGCGGGGGGGGGGGGGGGGGGGGGCGTGGCTAGGTGGCACAGTGGATAGAGCACCAGCCCTGGAGTCAGGAGTACCTGAGTTCAAATCCGGTCTCAGACACTTAATAATTACCAAGCTGTGTGGCCTTGGGCAAGCCACTTAAGCCTGTTGCCTTGCAAAAACTGAAAAAAAAAGGGAAGAGGGAATATATGATACTGCAAAGGGAGAATTAACAATAGTTGTCAACTGATTGGACATGAGGGTGGGGAAGAGTAAACAGCTGAAGCTGACATGAAGATTCTGAGCCTGGATGCCTCAAGAGGAGAGAAGTATCCCAGACTGTCATTAGGAAAATAGAAAAGGGAGGACGTGGGGAGAAAAATTAACAAGTTCTTGAACTTGATGAATTTAAGCTAAATAAGAGACACCCAATTCAAGATGTCCAATAAGCAGCTGGAGAAGTGAGACTGGAAATTAGGAGAGAGGTTAGGGCTTGATAAATAAATCTGAGAATCATCAGCACAGAGATGACAACTGAAGCCACAGAAACCAATAGCAAGCAAAATTGTATAGAGGGAGGAAAAAAAAGAACCCTGGACAGACCTTTAGGGCATGTCCATCATTAGTGAGCATGAATACATGAAGATCCAGAAAGAGGGATCCAACAGGTAGAACCAGCAAAAAAGCAGGGTCACAGAAACCTAGAACAAAGAGAATATCAAAGATAAGAAAATGAGTGAAAATGTCAAAGGTTCCTGAGAAACTGAAGACTGAAAGGAGGAGGACTGGGAAAAAAGGCCATTAGATTTAGCAATACAGGGATCATTGATAACTTTTTTTTCACTGATGAGGTCAGAAGTCAAACTGCAAAGAGTTAAGAGAATACAATTTTAAAAAAGAGACATCATTTGTAGATGGCCTTCCCAAGTTTAGCCACAAATGGATGGAGAAGTAAGGGAAAAAACAAGACAATAACTACTGAGGATGGGCTGATCAGGTGCACTTTTTGAGAATGGACAAGTCACAGGCATATTTATAGACTGTAAAGAACCAGCCAGCACATGAAGATCGAAGATAACTGAGAATGAAAGTGAGAGGGGTGTGATCTGCTGGAAAGGACATGATGAAAGGGATTACCTTGCAAGAGGAGCTTGGCTTGTCATTTCTTCATGTGAGACAGAAGAGGAGGGAAAAGACTATCATTGGAATCTTAATTTTAATATGGGGTTGTATTGGGAAAGTCCTTTAGTCACAGAGCCTGAATATGACTACCTTTACTTCCTGTCCGAAAGGATAGTTGAGTAAAGGCAGAAACCTTAGTTATCTGAGATCGTTACTTGCATGCTGTCTCCTCTATTAGAAGGTGAGCTCCCAAAGAGAGAATGCTCTTTGGCCTTTCTTTGGATACACATGGTAAGCAACTCACAAGGTGCTTGGTCTATAATAGACATCTTACAAGACTGCCTGATTAGAATCACAGAATCTTTGAACTGAGAAAGCATCTAGTCCAATTCTTCAATTTCTAGAATTATGAAACCTAAAATTGTTATAATTATCTATCTAAAAACTATTTAGCCTGAATATATCTCAAAGTCTAAAGAAATCCAACATGTTTTGTACTTTTGTTCTAAACTACTGTTTCATTATATAGTTTTACCTATAAGTAATTTTGAAACATCACAAAAGAAAACTCATCTAAGCTTTTGAGCTTAATGAAAAACTCCTAGGGTATTTCAAATAGGAAAAGCTTTAAAAATAACAAATAGCCAAAAAGAAGAAACTTTCCTGCATGTTTGCATCTAATTTTTGTCAAAAGCAGGCTAATATTGACATTCAAAACATTCATGAATCATCTGATACTTAATGTTTTTGAATAACATTTTTAGAAATGCAAAAAAGCAAGCCTTTCAATTATTGTTAAAAAAAAAAAACCATATTTTTAAAAGTTGACATGCTTTCCATAAATTATCCAATGCCCTAAAAAAGATTTAGATTTTTTGTAACTTAAAAAAACTTACATCATTAAGTAGAGATTTTTTACCTGCTGAAAATGAAAGAGTTAAAACAGCAAATATACAACCTCAAATTTTGGTAGAATTAAATCAGCACTCTAACAATTGATAAATTTGAGAATAAATTTTAAATAATTAAATAAAATTTAAGTAAATAATTAAATTAAAATTTTAAATAATTAGTGCCTATAAAGAACTTAAAAATAAAAATGTAGTCACAATTAATAACTAAAAAGAAAATTATGAGGCTCTCAAGTCTGCCTCTTCGGCCTAAGGAGAGTCCTCCAAAGAAAAGAGTTAAAGTAAAGAAATGAGGGGTGGCTAGGTGGCGCAGTGAACAGAGCACCGGCCCTGGAGTCAGGAGTACCTGAGTTCAAATCTGGCCTTAGACACTTAATAATTACCTGGCTGTGTGGCCTTGGGCAAGCCACTGAACCCCATTGCTTAGCAAAAACTTAAAAAAAAAAGTAAAGAAATGAATTATAATTTCTCTTACTTTTTGCCATATGACTTTTTTCTAACCTTAACAACAATCCAAATGATTTGTTGTTTTCTGCAAGAACCTTTCTTTCTACTAATATATATGTATGAGCTTCAGAATTAAATTGTAAAACAACTATGCTTACACCAATCCTGTTAGGCATTCATTGTATTTAAAATATGCTGCAAGGATGGAAACATGATCAATAAAAGGATCTCAATGAAATACTATCTTTCTATTATTATTATTATTATTATTATTATTATTATTATTATTATTATTATTATTATTATTTATATTTACATAGCACTTGAAAGTCCACACAAGCTCTGTGGAGAAGTATGCTCTTTTCTCCTATTTTACAGATGTAGCAATGGATAAAAAGATATTGTATTTACATTAGTGCATTATCATGTGTGAAGAGCCCAAGAACCACTGCTTTATTGATGGAAAGACTTCCTCAAAGTCCACTTTTCCCCCTGGGTAAGATGGTTATTACTATATTTGTTATAGTTTACCACATGTACTAGTTATCATTTGAGGCATACTATTCTTTCTAATCAGAGGATCCCTCATAAATATCCCTTGATTATTAAAAAAAGACTATGTAAATGTTCAAAAGTACCTTTTAATATTAATAATTAAAAGTCATAACCACTATATCCAGGGTCCATGTCTTTCCTTTTGTAAATTGGATAGTGACCTAAATTGATGAACTATTTGGCATTATTATGGTATTTCTGGTTGTTTGGGCAGAATAGTATAAGATAACTTATTCAAAAGGTTTTCTGAAGTGAAAGCTTTAAGCTACTGTGCTACCTTAGAGAGATACTGAGCATAATATTAAAGAAGCAGTATATGTAGATCCCCAAATTTACCAGGGGTCATATAACATAGTTCCCTCTTAGACTCTACTCAACAAAAAGATTAATACTAAGATACTGTTTTCTGCTTTTAAAGACAGAGGTAATGTGGTAACAATGGAAAGCAGACATTGGTCTGAGAAGACTATCATTGGAATCTTAATTTTAATATGGGGTTGTATTGGGAAAGTCCTTTAGTCACAGAGCCTGAATATGACTACCTTTACTTCCTGTCTGAAAGGATAGTTGAGTAAAATATCTTTTAAATATTTAAGTACTGTATAAATTCAAATTTTATTATCATTTTTAATTAGGTATAATATATGAAATTTCCAGTACCCCTTTAACCTGTTTTAAATAAAGTTGAAGTTAGAATAACTTTCTCTTCTACTTTCAAGAAAAATCCAAGTTCTTTTCAAATTCCTCAGAATTTTTTTAAAATTTATTTTATTTGCAAATTTTCCCCCATCAACATGCAAAAGCAAGTTTTGACATTTACAAAACCTTAAGTTCCAAATTCGCTCCCTTCCTCCCTTCTCCCCCTCACTGAGAAAATAAGTTACGTGGTATAGGTTAAAAATGGGTAGCCATGAAAAACATTACTACAATGGTCATGTTGTAAAAGTAAACATACCCCCCCCAAACACACACACAGAAAGAGAAACCTCAAGAAAAATAAAATGAGAAAATAAAAAAGAGTATACCTCTGGATAGCATTCTTTATCTTAAGTCCATCAGAAAAATTGCTTCAATATTTCTTCCCACATTTGCTATTGCTAGCTGTATTTCCCTCCATCCTATTCCCCCATTCCCATTTTTTCTACGCTCTCTCCCCTTTCTCCCTATTCTCCTCAAATGTGTTGCATCTGACTATCCTCTCCCACTTTTCTATCACCTACACACCTCGCCTCCATTCCCTCTGTCCTCTTTCTCCTATCCCTTTCCTCTCCCATTTTCCTTTAGGGTGAGAAAGATTTTTATACCTGAATGTGTATGTTATTCCCTCTCTGAGTCATTTCTGTTGAGAATGAAGGCTCACTCATTCCCACTCTTCCCACTCCACTGCAAAAACTTTTTCATACTTCTTTTACATGAAATATCTAAGTCCATTATTCTTCTCCTTTCCCTTTCTCCCAGTACATTTCTTTCTTCCCCATTAACCCCATCTTTTTAATATATTATATCTTCATATCCAGCTGCCTCCTGTGCCTTGTGTATAGATGCTCCTTCTAATTGCCCTAACAAATGAGAAGGTTCATATGAGTTATCAGTATCATCTTCCCATGCAGGAATACAAACAGTTCAGCATCATTAAGTCTCTCATCATTTGCCCTTCCCATCCACCCACTCTATGCTTCACCTGAATCCTGTACTTGAAGATCAAACTTTCTGTTCAATTCTTGTCATTTCAACAGGAAAGTCTGAAAATTCCCTATTTCACTGATTGTCCATCTTTTCCCCTAAAAGAGGATGTTTAGTTTTGCTGGGTAGTTGATTCTTGGTTGAAATACAAGCTACTTTACCTTCCAGAATATCACATTCCAAGCCTTAATGTAGATGCTGCTAGATTCTGTGTAATCCTGACTGAAGTTCCATAATGTCTGAATTGTTTCTTTCTGGCTGCTTGTAATATTTTCTCTTTGATTTGGGAGTTCTGAAATTTGGCTATAATATCCCTAGGAGTTTTCATTTGGGGATTCAGGAAGTGATCACTAGATTCCCTCAATTTCTATTTTTACCCTCTGCTTCTAGAACATCAGGGCAATTTTCCTGGAAAATTTCTTGAAATACAACGTCTAGGCTCGTTTTTTTGGTCATGACTTTCAGGTAGTCCAATAATTTTTAAATTAGCACTCTTGGATCTGTTTTCCAGATCAGTTGTTTTTCCAATAAGATGTGTCACATTTTCTTCTAGTTTTTCATTCTTTTGGTCTTGTTTTATTATTTCTTGATTTCTCACAAAAGTCATCAGCTTCCTTTACCTCCATTCAACTTTTGAAGGAATTACTTTCTTCACAGAACTTTTATATCTCCTTTTCCCATCTGGCCAGTTCTAACTTTTTAAGGCATTCTTCTCCCTCATTAGTTTTTTGGATGGTTTTTTTCTATTTGACTCAAACTGGTTTTTAAGATGTTATTTTCTTCAGTATTTTTTGGTAATTCCTTCATCAAGCTGCTGACTTGGATTTCATGATTTTCCTACATCACTCTCATTTCTCTTCCCAATTTTTCCTCTACTTCCCTTTTCAAAATCTTTTTTGAGCTCTTCCATAGCCTGAAACCAATTCATATTTTTCTTGGTTCTGGATACAGAAGTTTTGATTTTGTTATCTTCTGAGTGTGTATTTTGATCCTCCATAGGACCAGAGTAATTGTGGTCAGATTTCTTTTTCTTCTGTTGTTTGTTCATTTCCCTAGTCTATGACTTGATTTTAAACTATTTGTTAAGATGGAGGGGCATTGTCCCAAGCTTTGAGGGTTTTTGCAGGGATATCCCTCCCAGGGACCTGCAAGTTGTCACTTCCTCCAAGGTTTTATGAGATGCTCTGACTGCTCTCCTGGCCTGTGTTCTGGTCTGTGGGTGACCACAAGCTTTCCCTTCTATTCTGGAACTGTGAGGATTGTCCCTGCTCCACTGCAGGCAGTAAACTGTACTGTGTCTCTGCTCTTTTTCCTGAGATCGGGGCTACAGATTGGGACCTAGATCTGAGTATAGGCAAAGTAAGAGTTTCTGCCTCAGGGATGACAAAGAGATCTCAGATCAACCCCTTTACCATCCATGGGCTGAGCATTCTGGTAATAGCTGCTGGGTGGCTCCCCAGGTCTGCTCTGAGGTCTGCACTGGTCTGGGTCCCACATTCACTCTGGTGTGACAGTTTTCCTGTTGAGTTTCCCAATTGTCCTTGACAATTCCTGGGCTGAGAGATCCAGACACATACCACTGTTGCCACAGGGCCAGGCACTCACAGGGACCCAGGAGCCCCGAGTTCCATCCCAAATGGCTGGAATCAGTTCTCTCCAGTGTGGCCAGGGCTACCCTGCTGTGGCCCTTTCTACTCCCAGTGCAAAAGACCCTTACCTTGGATCTTCCAAATTGTCTTGGGCTGAAAAATTGTTATACTCAATCTGCCACTCTAGAATTTGGTTAGAGTCATTACTTAAAGGTATTTGGACTGCTTTGGGAGACAGCTCTGGTGAATCTCTGCTTCTGCCTCCTCTCCTCAGAATTTTTAAGAGTTAAGTTATATAAATTCTTGAACTAATAGAAGATAATAATGTAAAAATTAAATTAAAAATAAGTCCCCAGAAAATTACTCACATCAAAGTCTGGTACAGTAGGTTCTCGGAAATCAGTCCATAATTTTCTGGGAATAACCCCTACAGGAATGTCATGTGTTACAATGCGACTACTGCTTGACAAAGATGGCTGCCAAAAAAAACACACAGTTGGAAGTTAATTTTTAATGTTATCAATTAAAATGTTAAACCCAGAGAACAGGAGGGGACAAACTGCTATTATGAGCTCTATATTGTTACTTCTCAAGTTACTCTTTCCTTTCAGTTCATAATGTCTCTATGCCTCGATTTTTTACTATTAAAATGTTAAGGATAATAGTAAGGTTTCACAGGGATACTTGAAACCAATAAGATCTGAAAGTATTTTCACTCGAGGCATACCTCATTTTATTGCACTTTACATATACTGGTTTTTATAAATTAAAAATTTGTAGCAACCTTTCAATAGTTATAGAAAATTTTAAAAATTAGTTATGGAAAATAACAAATGTTAGAGAAAGTGTGGAAAAATAGGGACACTAATGAATTCTTGATGGGAGTTGTTTACTAGTCCATTCTTTCTAGAGATCAATTTGGAACTATACCCAAAAGGCTAAAAACCTGAACATACCTTTTGATCTAGTCATACCATTAGTGAGTCTGTATCTCAAAGTGATCAAAGAAAAGGGAAAAAGACCTATTTGTACAAAAATGTTTATAGAAGCACTTTTTTGTGGCATCAAAGAACTGGAAATTAAGGAGACATCCATCAACTGAGGAATGGATGAAATTATGCTATAAGAAATGACAAACAGGATGGTTCCAGAAAAATGTATTAAGTCTTATATGAACTGATGCAAAATCAAGTGAGCGAAGGCAAAACACTGTACACAGTACAATGATTATCAGAGATTATCAATTATAAAAGATTTAGTCACCAATCAAGACAATGAACCACAACAAAGGACCTATGATGAAAAATGCAACCCACTTCCAGGAAAAGAAGTGATGAACTCTGAGTTCATCCCTGAGAAAAATTGAGATTTTTCATTTTATTTGTGTGTGTGTGTGTGTGTGTGTGTGTGTGTGTGTGTGTGTGTGTGTGTGTGTTTTCTTTTGTAACATGGCTTATGTGGAAATGTTTTTTAATATGATTTCACAAGTATAATTGATAGCATTATATTTCTCTTCTCACTGGGTATGGGAGAAGTGCAAGGGAGGGAGAGAATTTGAAACTTAAAATTTAAAAAAAGAATGCTAGAATTTTTTTTAAATGCAGTTGGGGGGCAGCTAGATGACACAGCCTCTTAATAATTCTCTAGCTGTGTGTGTGACAATGTTCTTTAAAAAACTTAAAAATAAAAATAAATGTAATTAGGAAATATATCATAAAATAAAAATATTCTTAAAAGCCTATTATTCCCCCTCACTCTACTTTGCCAAACTAATATACCTTATTGTTGCCTAGTCCTAAAATCTGCCCCTATTGCTATGCTGTCTCCCCTATTTAGAATTCTCTTTCAACAATCTTAGAATCCCTTGCTCTGTTCATGACTCAGTTCAAGTATACCTCTCCTATAAAATATCTTTCTTTATCCTCCCCCTTCTTAAATAATTTGTATATTTGATTTCAAGATCAAGAATAACTTTCATTTTTGTCTATGAATCCCCAGTTTCAAACAATGCCTCAAATTTGGGAAATACTAAATAAAAGTGTTTGGCTTTTTTTTTTAATTGAAACAATATTCAAGACAAAGGAGGTTATAATCTCACGGTACAGTGAACTAGCTAGACCACATCTAAAATATTGCTTTTATTTCTGGGCAAAACTTTTTTTAATAAAGACATTGAAAAGTTACATCAAAGAGAAAGGAGTCAACCCAGATACTTAGGAAACCTCAAATCCAAGCAGTAAGGCTCTTTTGCCTGGAGTTTTGCCTGGAGAAGAGAATGGACATGCTGGACATGCCTATCTCCTTCAGTCCAAAAAGCAGAATTAAGAGCAATTGTTAAAAGTTGCAGTAAAGTAGATTTCTAGAAGAAAAGTGCCTAACAATGGAATGATTCTATGTTCCTCCATTGTGCTCTGAACACTCCAACTGCTAGTCCTTTTCCCTCACCTCAAACATATCAATGTCCCTGGAGTTACTTTGTAACTGATTTGATCTATATCTATATATATCTATATGTGTATATAATATCTGTATATCTATATCTATACAGTTACTTTGTAGCTGATTTGATCTATATCTATATATTTATATATAATATATCTATATCTATATCTATATCTATATCTATATCTATATCTATATATATATATATATAGAGAGAGAGAGAGAGAGAGAGAGAGAGAGAGAGAAAGAGTTGCATTTTTCTTCTTTGGAATGAAAGGCGTATTTGTATCTTATCTCCACTGACCTGCACAGTGATTGGTGGAGAATGAGCACTTAATAAATGCTTGCTTATTGGCTGATTTGTTAGAGAGGTGGTATGTTCTCTATCATTTGAGGATAGATGATCACATTTTGTTGTAAAAGTGGCTCAGGTAATGGTCTGATTAGCTGATCTCTCTGGTCATTTTGTACTTCTATGTGTATATGATTTCAAGAGTAATCTTGTATTTGACCCCTGTCCCCAGTTCCAAACAGTGCTTCAAATTTGGTTTTTTTAATTGAAACAGTATTCAAGATAAAAGAGGATATAAATTTCTTGGATTCTTAAATTCAGCAAATCTACTTAACTCCTGATTTTGGTCAAGTATTCTATTTAATTAAACAAGATATGAATGCTGGCCTTGGAAGCTTGTTGCAATTAAAAAAAAATAGATCAAGAGTCAGAGGACCTGGACTCCAATACTGTTTCCTAGTTGTGAGACCTTTTCCTTTAACCACCTGAGTTGTAAGACCATGTCATTTAATCACCTGAGGTTTCATTTATAAAATAAGCATAATGAGGGGCACTATCTGCTGTGAAGAAATCACAAATATCCTTAAGAAATGTGGAGTTTGGGGGTGACTAGGTGGTGCAATGGATAGAGCACCTGTCAGGAGTACCTGAGTTCGAATCCGGCCTCAGACACTTAATAATGACATAGCTGTGTGGCCTTGGGCAAGGCACTTAACCCCATTGTTTTGCAAAATAAAAAAAAAACTTAAAAAACTCAATATGGGGGCAGCATAGTGGCCTTGGAGTCAGGACGACCTGGGTTCAAATCTGATCTCAAACACTTAATAATGACCCAGCTGTGCGGCCTTGGGCAAGCCGCTTAACCCCATTGCCTTGCAAAATAAAAAAAAAACTAAAAAGAAACAATATGGAGACAGCGCAGTGGATAAAGCGCCGGCCTTGGAGTCAGGAGTCCCTGGGTTCAAATCCGACCTCAGACACTTGATCATGACCCAGCCGTGTGGCCTTGGGCAAGCCGCTTAACCCCACTGCCTTGCAGAAACCTAAAAAAACAACCCCATACGGGGAGGTGCCGGAGGGCAGGCTGTGCCCACTTTGTCCCGCAGGACTCACCAGCTCCACGGCCACGGTGAGGCAGGGGCAGTGCTTGTTGGTCAGCTTGATCTTCACGGCCTTGGCGTTCTGGGCCGTCTTCAGGGCCCGGGCCAAGTTCTCGGGGGTCAGCTCCAGGTAGATCTCGTTGTGCTCCGCCGCCACCCCTTCCATTTGGAATTCGTCGAAGAAGTTGCCCTGGGAGCGGGGTGTGAGCGTGGCGGGGGCGGGGCTTTGCGGCGTGGGCGGGGCCTCGCGGGGTCTGGGGCGGGGCAGGGTGGGGGCCTCGGCGGGGGCGGGGCCTCGGGGCGGGGCGGGGTCTCGGGGCGGGGCGGGGTCTCGCGGGGGAGGGGCTTGGTGGGCAGGGCATCAGGTGGGCGGGGCCTCGGGGCGGGGCGGGGTCTCGGGGCGGGGCGGGGTCTCGCGGGGGAGGGGCTTGGTGGGCAGGGCATCAGGTGGGCGGGGCATAGCGGGGGGGGCTTGGTGGGCGGGGCCTCGGGGCGGGGCGGGGTCTCGGGGCGGGGCGGGGTCTCGCGGGGGAGGGGCTTGGTGGGCAGGGCATCAGGTGGGCGGGGCATAGCGGGGGGGGGGCTTGGTGGGCGGGGCCTCGGGGCGGGGCGGCTCACCTGGCCCAGCTCGCACCACATGCTGACGCCGCCGTTGGCCACCTTGTCGCACAGGATGAAGTAGAGCTTGTCGGGGCTGAGGCGCAGCGTGCACGTCTTGGCCAGCTTGGCGATGGTGCTGCTGACGCCTGCGGCGCCGGGGGGGAGGGGCGGTGAGGACCGGCCCGCCGCGGCCCCGTGCTTGTGCGCCCCGGCTCCCCGCCCCGCCCCGCCCCGCCCCGCCCCGCGCGGGCCGCTCACGGGTGAAGTGATTGAGGCAGCCCAGATCCACGATCTTGGCCCGGAACCGCATCGCGCCGCGGCCGCCTCCGCCCCGCCGGAAGCGCGACGCGCGGGAACCGGAGGTCCCCGCCCTGCCACTGCGCCTGCGCGAGCGCCCCCCCCCCCCAGGCCGGAGTTGGTTTCTTCTTCTGAGTAACACAATTTAGTCCCCTGGCCTAGGGGCTGCTTGGTTTTTTTTTTTATTATTTCCTTTTTAATGTTATTCCCGCCCTACCTGGCCACTAATCTGGGCCCCCCCGGGAGGCCCCGGGTGCCCCCTTGGGCATCCCATCGCCCCCCACCCTTCATGAAGCGCCCAGCCCCCGCCTCCTGTAGGGCAATGCGGGCATCCAGGCTGTCCCCAAAGTCCTGGTGCGGGCCGGAGCTTTGCATCACTCCAGAGCGCGGGGGCTTGTGGGAAACTCCAGCCTGGGAGCCCGGAGCATCCTTCCCCAGAAGCTTGCTGCGGGATGCCCACCCTCCAGAGCTCAAAAAGAACCAGAGATGTATTTCTTGGGCAAAATTCTCAGGCTTGTTCCTTCTCCCCATTGCTTTCTGGAACTGTGAAGGCAGCCCAGAGGCCAGGAACACCAACTCCAGGGAATGCCATGAACTCAGGGAAAAGAAAAGCAAGTGTTCTGCCTTGATACTTGTCCCACAACTAAGCTTTCCTAACCAAAAATCTCAAGTCCTATTGATCTCTCTTTAACACAAATTTGATGCCCCAAACTCCCATAGTTCACCCTATCTAGTAAACCCCAGACCAACCCCACCTCACCGTCTTACCTTGTGGTGCATTATACCATGTCTCCTCTCACCCTTTTCTGTGTCTTGCTCTGTAATAATAATCATATCCATGCTGCCATTCTTAGAAAGGCTATGTCTGTGGGCACTGGGGACTGAGATAATTTTTCTATTGTCTCATACCACCTGTCCATGTGAATGATTCATCCTGGTCATCTACTGCCTAGAAAATAACTACATCTCCATTATAAACTAGTTATAGATTTCCTTGGTTCATGATATACGCCTACATGTGAACGTGGGAGAAAAATACCAAGGTAAATGAGTGAGCCAAGAAAGTCATGCCTCTTGAATGAAATACCCTTATTTGGTGATCCCAAAAGATAAGAAGACTAGAGTTAAAGTAACTAACCATCCCTCAACTTATAACAGGAATGCACCTCTTGCTCTCTCTCTTTAGTGTGTATCACAGTGTCACCATTACACACATTCAAATAGCCAAGTAATTTTCAGATATCTGGCGTGACAATAAGTATACACTTATGCTATAGAAAGGACTTTATAGAACAGTCATATTACATAGAGATCTAAATGCTAAAATTGACCAGATGCATCAGTGCATCATGGTATTCAAATAAGCTTTTTTGTATAGCTGTCACTTTGATTGGTGAGCTCTTACTAATTCTGAAGTATGCACTTACAATAGGCTAGATACTATGCAAAAATAGGATGAGGTCTTTGCCCTCAAGCAGTTTACATTCTTTTGGTGCTGCTGATAAGGGCAGGGTAGATAGTTTCTGGTTTCTTTAGAATATTCTTGGCTGTTAGAATTACCTTAGCCCAATGGATCCCTTGTCACAGCAGTTTTTAAAAACAGATCTACACCAAATTTTAAGACATTGAAGATTTAACCAGTTTACATGGTAGTAGCTATGCTATTAAATTTTTCCAGAGTGTGTATGGAGCAGGAGGGTAAGAAACAATGTCTAGGTAATTTCCTTGTGTTAGTAAAAGAAATCACTTGACTCAAAAGGCTCTCCACAATATACTACCATTGTCTTTTTATCATCTCACACCCATTACAAAGCTAGCAAGGAAAATCCATAATAACTCTGAACATTTCCTTTTCTTAACAGTAGCTCTTATTTCTGTTACCATGTCATTCCTACCCTTAAAAGAATAGATTTTCATACACCTTCCTGGGTGAAATGAGCCTAAGTTTTACCTTTTATTTGCTAGTTTTGTATTTCCATTCAGAAGTATCACAGGATTAGACATGTAGAAAACTTGATTAAAACTTTTTTCTTTCCAAAAAATAAAAGAAAGAAAGAAAGAAAGGGTATGTCTGGGCGGCTAGGTGGCACAGTGGATATAGCACCTGCCCTGGAGTCAGGAGTACCTGAGTTCAAATGTGACCTCAGACACTTAATAATGACCTAGCTGTGTGTGTGGCCTTGGGCAAGCCACTTAACTCCATTTGCCTTGGAAAAAGCTTAAAAAAAAAGGTATGTCAATCAGTCGCTTTCTGACTAATTTCCCAGGCCAAGACATAACTCCCTGACCAGCCTCTCCTCTTTGTGTATTATTGTCTTGCCTTTTTTAGAATGTAATCTCTAGAAAAGGCAGTGAAGTCTTACTTTTTGTCCTATACCTAGTGGTTAACAGACAATTAGTGTTTTATAAATACTTGCTTGTGCATTCATTAATTCAATACTAGGAAATAAACATTATGGGGAGGTGGATTTTGGCTTCACATAAGACCTCCCTAATAATTAAAAATGCCTAAAAAATGGAATGACCTGCTTTATTATATGTTTTTGACACAGAGATGTTTAAACAGAGGCTGTCCTGGGATGTTATAGAAGAAATTTTTCCATTTAGTAGAGAATTGAACTAGATCTATCATGTTAAGCTCAAGCAAAAACAAATCCCTTCTGATCACATATTGCCTTGAAAAACCATAGATTAACATTATTTTTATTATGTTTTTTATTTATTTTATGGTTAGTTTTAAATCTTTTTAATTAAAATAATTAATTTATTTTGTTGATTATATTTTAATTTGGTTCTCCAGTAGGCCATGTGTTGAAAACCTCTGAACTAGATGATCTCTGAAGTATTGTTCTAGGTCAGTCCCGACTTGGGTTAGTCCATCCAGTGGTGCAATCCCAGGATTGAATCAAAATGATACACTTGAGATACTATACAACAATTAACAAAAATTAAATTTACTTGATATAAACATAGAAAGGATATTCAACAAGGATATATAGCACTATCTCAAGAAAGAAACAGCCCTGTACCTCGCCATATGTAAATATCCCTTGCTCTCCCCTCTGGCAGCAACATCAATCTTGTTCTTACTACAGGTGTACCTTCTAAATCTAAGGTTCTCTAATTCCATGATAGAAGAAAAAAACATTTCCCAATCAGAAGTTCACATACAGGTAAAAATACACATTTTATCCCCTGAAGGTAAGCCAAAGAAGTCATAAACACTAATTATTTTATATACTATATGCACTGTATAACAAATATATATATATATGCACTATATAAAGCAAAGGAAATCTGAATCATTTCTCAACATAAATGAAGAAATGACTAAGTAATGGGATGTCAGAAGGATGATGTCTAGTAGGTCAGTCACAGAACAAGAATGGTGAATAACCCAGGGACAGCCAAGTGTTTGACTGCTATCCATGTAATATTGGAAGAACTAGAGAAAGGCTTGTTAGGTGGAACTCCATGGTGTGTATATATAAGTACACATGGATTAACTGGGAAAAGATGAGAAGACATAGATAGGCTGGGATCTACATTGTAGGAGGGAACATTAATATTGCTGAGATTACAAATCTCTATTTCCATATAAAGTGACAGATTTCTAAGGTTTTTTTCATAGAGGAAACAACTTTCTCCTATGCTTTCAAACACAGAGAAATAATTACTAGTTAAACAACATCCTTCTGAATTTGCTATTGTAGTCAATGTAATGAAACCATTGTCTTGATCACTCTAGTTCCAAATCTTCAGTCACTTTGATTTCTTTCTTTCCCTTCTTAAGGGCAGCAAAATGACACAAGGGAGAGGACCTCAGTTCAAGAAGACCAGTTAGAATTCAGTCTCAAACTAATTTGAAAAAATTAGTCACTTAAATCTGTTTGACTCAATTTCCTTACCTGTAAAATGAGCTGGAAAAGGAAATAGCAAGCCACTCTAGCATCTTTGCCAAGAAAACTCCAAATAGGGTACTGAAGAATTGGGCATGACTGAAAAACAACTTAACAAGACTATTCCTCAATAAGCCGTATCTCCATATCCCACCAATATTACCTTCCCTCTCCTAGACACAGACTTGGCATGTGACATCTCTAATCTCTCTTAAATTTCTTTCAATACCATTTCTCATCAGCTTAATATAGTTCCACATTGTTGAACTAATAACCTCTCTAATCTGTCCAGTTTGATTCAAAAAACATTGTGTCTATTATATACAGAGCACAATGCTTAGTACTTAGGATACAAAGATGATAAAACAATTTCTGTCCTAAAGGGTTATATAGAATATTATAAAAAAAATAATATTATGGTGGATTTGAATAAAAAAAGATAAAATACAAGGTAGAATACAAAAAAGGGTAAAACTTTAGTAGCATTAGGAGAAACCCCTTGATGAAATAGGTGGTAACTGAGCTGAGGCATGAAAGAAAAGTTTTATTAAAAAGAATAATAAGAAGAGGATAGCTAGGTGAATAGAGCACTGGTCCTGGAGTCAGGAGGATCTTAGTTCAAATCCAGCCTCAGACATTTAATGATTACCTAGCTGTTTGACCTTGGGTAAGTCACAACCTTATTGCCTTACCAAAAAAAAAAAAAAGATGAAACAGTTTATTCTAGATGTCTGTAATGCTAGAACACCATTTAAGGTTTTTAGCAAGGGAATGCCACAGTTATATCTATGTATGTAGAAGATTATTTTGGCAACCATATAGTCCCATAGTAGGGGGTTGAAGAAGTAGGTAGTCTAGAGATAAAGAAACCAGTTAAGAGACAATTATAATAAGTAAAAGTGATGAGGAAGATGAGTTACTTGAATAGAATATAAGGAGTCAATGGGAGACATTTTGGAGCAATAATTGGTAGCATAACATACTGATTATTTATAAGAAACACAGAGGGAAGAGTGAAAGATAATTGAGGCTTCTAACAGGGAAGCGTGACAGAGAATGGTGCTATCTCATTTAACAGATGAGGAAACTTGCTCAAGGAACATGTTTTTAGGAGAAAATGATAAGTTTAAGTGAGTTTGAAGTAATGGATAAGCATTCAACTGGAAATATCTAGCAAATAATTGGAAATGCAGGTTTGGCATTTTTAAGTGGAACCTGTGTTAGAGATAGAGATTAGTTGAATAATAGTTGAGACTATAGGAGTAAATATTACTAAGGGAGAAAATATAGGCAGAGTAAAATATATAGCAAAGAATAGTTTAGGCAATACTGATATTTAGAGAATGAGAGAAGATAGAGAAGTAGAATAGAAAGTTAAGAGGAAAACCCAGACAGTGTAATGGAAGCCAAAGGAAGAGAAAGTTTGAAGGAGAAGTGGCTAACAATTCAAATACTACAGAAAAGTCAGGGAGGATGAGTAATGAAAAGCATTGCATTTGGCAATTGGTTGCCCACTAGTCAATTTTGAGAATGAAATTTGACTGGTTTCCCTGGAAATGAAAACCAAATTGCAAAGTATTAAAAAATGAATAGGGATGAGGCCATCAATGTAAGCCACTTTTTCCAAAAATGTTTAGCAGTTAAAGGAAGAAGAAAGTTGGACTGGTAGTTTGAGAAATACCACAGTTGGGCAGAGATTTTTAGGATAAAGAAGAATGCATTTGTTGGTAGAAAAGGAGCTAAAAAATATATTGAAGGGATAATTGAAAGAGAAAGTATGAATATAAGAATAGTAGAAGGGGGCAAAAGAAAAGAATGATTGAAAGAGAAAGTATGAATATAGAAGAGGGTACAGTGGATAGAGCATCAGCCCTAGAGTCAGGAGGACCTGAGTTCAAATGTGACCTCAGACACTTAATTACCTAGCTGTGTGACCTTGGACAAATTACTTAACCCCATTGCCTTGCAAAAAACAAAAGAAAAAAAAGAGTAAAATAGAAGTATGAAGATAAGAAAGAAAAAGAAAAGCATAAAGTTGGCAAGAAGAAAGTTTCCTTTTCCTCAGAGACAGGAAGAATGGATAAAAGAATAGATGAACACAATGTTTTTGAGATGAGGATAGTTGTGGATGGAGTGCATTTCAGTATTGCACCTGAGTCTATCAAACATGCTCCAAAAAGATATAGGATTGTTTTAGTTTGATTTCATAAATATACATCTCAGGTTGTAGCTGAATTACCATGTCATCACAAACATCCTTATGGTGAGGTAACCCCCTACTATGGGTTATAGCCTATTTGATTATCCACCCTGTGACAATCACTCTTGACCCAGAATGCAGGTGTAAAAAGAAGATAAAGATTTATTAAAAGAAGTTACAACACAAAAGAAAGTAGTAGGAAAGTTAAGAAGAGATTAAAGAAAAAGTCATGTGGATTGCTAATTAATCTTGGCAGGCCGGCTATCAGGCTCAGCAGAAGTCTGGAAAAAGAGAGAGGCTAAGCCCCTCCTGAAATCTCCTTAAATTTCCCTTCACAGCGTCCATGGGAAGAGGTGGTGACCTAGGAGTGGCCCAAGCCCTGCATTGGAGAGTTTGCCTTTTGGGGAGGGTTCCAGTATGAGTGGTCTCAGATCTTGTTTCTAGCACCCCTTACCAAAAGAGAATGTGGTCCAGGTTAAACTGAAGGTCAGGACAGAATATTTTAACAGAGGGATAAAGGAAGAAGGGAGATTTTTTTTTTAACACAGCAATACAAAATTTGTTTCCAATTATTTTCAATATTTCCTATACCCATGGTTCTCTGCATCAGTAGCAAGTACAACAATTCTGCCCGAGATAGCAAGACAGGGAAGACCTAGGCACAATAGTGTTGCTACCCTGTATGCTTTCTTAATAGGCTAGCACTCAAGAATGAAGAACCATCAACAATAACACCAGGGGACCACACAGAACATGTATAAAAGAGATCTTATACAACCACTGCTGAACCCACCTGGGAGAGCATTTACTCTCACTATTGTTAAACCAATTTCAACCCCAAACTTTTAGGGCTACAGTCAGTTCTTCATTTACCAACAAGAGTAACTATCCTTTTTTCCTTAAATATTGCAAATAATTCCAACTCTGCATATTACTAAGCTATTGCACAATTATTCATAATGCACTTCAGCTATTTACTTCTCTTTTGTGGTTCACCTAGTTGTTATAAGTCAGATGGCTTTAGTCTAATAAAGTTCATCTGCTGAGAGGGAGAGGAACCAGTGAATGGGAAAAATTTAGATTAGAATCCTAAATGTCCAGCAGCTAGGTGGCAGTGAATAGAGCACCAGCCCTGGAGTCAGGACCTGAGTTCAAATTTGACCTCAAAGACTTTCTAATTGCCTAGCTGTGTGATCTTGGAAAAGTCACTTAACTCCATTGCCTTAAATAAATTTTAAAAAAAGGAATCCTAAATGTCTGTCATATTAACACCCTTTGAGAAAGGAAATAGGATTTGAAATATTAACTCAAGCATGCAAAAAATAGCCTTGGTACTAGATCATCACCAAACTGTATCCTATCAGCATCCTATGTGCTTCAAACCCTTTTTAGTTTAGAAGACACATAAAAAAGGCCCAAGGGGAACAGGCATGAGAGAATTTCTTCTGGTTGCCCTGTTAGAAGATAGGTAACTCAGCAGAGTATACATGAAGGAAAAGATACCCAGGGACTTAAACAATACATCTGAATTGTCTCTCTGCTTCAAAGATCACCCCTTAATTTTTTAAATCTTTTCTTGAATTTGTTAACTCTTTGGCACTAAACTTATGAGTAGTAGTCTAAAGAATCAAATAACAGCAATGTAAATTGTTCTCTGCATCTAAGACACTGTTTAATATCAACTGACATTAAATGCAAGCACTGCTGCTCTGGTGATTTCAGCTATATTCCCTTCCTGATTGTGGTGATAGGGTTGCTGTGGAGAATACAATGGGGAATTAAGAAGATTGCCAAACACAACTTAGAATCTACTAATGCTAAGTAGAAGAAATTTAAAATGAATAAATTCTGAAGTAAACAGAAAAGATCCAAACAAATTAAGGTTATTCATTGGGGAATGGAAAAGGGCAAAGGGATAAATAATTCTTTTTTTTTAGGGGATAAATAATTCTAAATGAAGGCCAGTATACTGTTGATATGATTAAGAAGGCAAGTAAAAATAGAATGGATGATGAACAGGAAGAATAGGGATAAGTTAAAGGAACAAGTTGGTAAAAATTAAAAGAGTGAGAAAGGTGAAAGAAAAGATTGTCAGAAACAGAAATCTTAGATTTAAGGATTTGGTAAGAAAACTGCAGTGGAAAAGGAAGCTATTGGGGTCAAGAAGATTGAAGAACCATGAGGACAGGTTTTCAGACCAAAATCCCAAATTTGCTACTTGATGCATCTGTGTTTTGAGGCAAGTAACTGGTTTAGTCCTCAGTTTTCTTATCTGTAAAATCAGGATGTTAGAAACCTCTCAGTTTCCTTACACAGAAAAAGGAGGGTGAGATGTTCAATGGTTGCAGAACAATGTTGCCTAGAAGTGAAGTAAGGCACAACACCACACATCCTCCCTTTAAACCAACTGAAGTGATAAAGGAATAGCCTCCCCAATGGAGAAGGCTACCAAGTCTATAGTATCTCTACAAGAAAGCTAGGTTTTAGTTAATTCAATGTTTTTGATAAAGCACTTGAGAAAAGACCAAGAAAGTAAAGGATCAGGGTAAAGGTTTGGGGTTTATTGCTGATACAAAAGATTGGGCAATCAATCCTATAAGTCATATGCCATTTTATTTGTCATATTTAAGGAAAGGCATGGAAGAGGAAACAGGAAACAAAGGAAGTTACTAGGACAACCCAAGAACCCCATCCAAACACATACTAGAGTTACTTCTAACACCTCCATGGTGGGAAGGAGAGGATAAGGAAAGGATTCAATCAGAAGTGTCATTAGGAATGTTTGGGGGGTGACAATTTTCATGCTACGGCAGAAGGAAGGAGGAAACTCATAATGTCTTTTAAGAGGACTCTCACTGGGACTCTCAATGTATTTTCAACCTATTCAAGACAGGATTGGTGATAGGGTCCAACTGAGCCAGGTCTGTCTGACTTCCCTCCTCTAATATCATAGGCAGGGATATGCCAGTCAACTAGGCATCCCCAGAAAACATACCAGATATTCGGATTGGACATGAGAAGGAAATAAACTTTTTTGGACAAAGACTTTCTAGGTTAGAAGACTCCGAACTTTTTTGGACTTCTATGTGAGGAGGAATTTCATTATATAGAATGGGGGATACTAAAGGGCACAGAAGAAAGGCCTAGAAAGCTACAGATAATGATAGATTGAGCCTCAGAACAGTAGGGTTGATACAGATAGGGATATGGAAGCTAAGAAAAAAGAGTTATGACTAAAGTATATAGAATTCAGGATAATAGGAGGCTGTATAGACAAATTATGAAGGGACGTGGAGGGAGTGTAGACTGGGGAGAATTTAGTTAATAGAGGAACTTGATAACATCCCCAGGGTTCCAATTAGAATGTCACTGAGATAGTTGTTGTGATTTGAGACTCAGCAAGGCCTGTCCCCAGGTTATCCCAATCTTCTAAGGAGATGATGGCAGATGCAGCACAGCCACAGGTTGGGGTGGAGTAAAGTGGTTGATTTTGGAGCTGCAGCTACCTGATTGCTTCAGATTGATCCTGGTGCTAATAAGAACTAATTACAGATTCAGAGATTCTTGTGGCAGAGAAATGTTTGGAATTAATATGCTGGGGTTATCCACTCTACACTCTTTATGTTAATTTTCACAGAACTCAGAACTGATTAAGTTACTTTCCTGATCAAAAACATTTTCCTTCTTATTTGCACAAAGTTCAAAGTCCTTTCCTTGAATTTATATTTATATAATTTAATATCTAATCTATAAGTAGATTGCAATTTATCCTGATATCTCACACTGCTCTTCTCATACTTTATTTCATTTATTGATCTACTCATAATTCTCTAAGCACTTTCTCTTCTTCCCCACCTTTATGTTTTTCTTAACCTGCATCTTGTGCTTAAAATTCCTTCTAGTTAAATGTGAGGGCTATATCTGTTTTTTAAGACCCAGCTTAAATGTTCCCTCATCCCACTTCCTGATCCAAATTCTCCAGGAAAAAAAAAGGCTTTTGAATCACTCTTCCATTCAATTATTTTACTCTTAATTAAATAGGGGAAAAAAATAGAAACTTTGTTTTGAACTTTAAAAATACATAGTGTTTCCCAAGTTTATCAAAATAAGTTCATAAAACTTTCCCTAATTCCTCTAACCAGAATTGATCCCTCTGCCCATTGTACTTAAATAACTGTGTTTCCCATATTTATGTATCATATCGTATTTTGTATCATGAGAGGCAGTTCACTGTTAGAATTATTTGGGTTCAAGTCCTGCCTCTTAAATCCTGGGTAAGATTACCATATTTCCCCATGTATAAGACATACCTTAATTTTGGGACCTGAAATTTGAAAAAAATATGTATTACATAAAGTTATTGAAATCAAGTTTTATTCAACATTTAATTCAAGGACCTTCTACTTGTAACTTTCAGACATCGTTTGGGCAAGACTGGTGCATGGACACATGCTTACTCCATCATGAATCTAAAACACCACTTGCCCTTTGCTCTACAATCCATCTCTTCAATTCCTCTCTAACTCAAGCCATTTGACTGCCTTTATCTCATGGCCTTCTTCTACCATGGGGGTTTCAGTCAGGTTTCTTCTTCCCATACCCATTCTTGGATTGTTTTCTCAGTTGGAGGAGGACCAAACTGACATTCAGCAGCACAATTTCCATTCACTTTTGCAAAGTGGATCACTTTTAACTTTTAACTTTCTGAGCCATTTCCAAGCAGAACGTGGCAAAATGTAACCTAATATAGTGATAACAAATGGGAAACAATGAGCACAAAGACAAGGGCAAAAAAAGAGGGAAATGCAAGAAAAAAATCCACAACCACTGTACAAGATGCTCCTGGTTTTTACACCCTAAATTTTTCAAAAAAGAGTGCATCTTATTCATGGGGAAATATGGTATTTTTTCAGTTCCCCCAGCAACTCTTTAAGTCTAAGTAGAACCAGCGTTGGTCTGCATTTTACTCCAAAGGGTGCATTCATCAGATAACTTCCTATACTTCCTATTCTCAGTGAAATCATAAATATGGACAAAAATGTATTACAGTTACCTATTTATATGTCTCATTATCTCTACCAGCATGGAAAAATATGTTGAAGGTAATATTAATATATTTTAAATTATTCATCAGCACCAAGCACAGTTACATTGTCCTTAGTACAGATCCATCCTTAAGTCATCCACCTTTTGCTTTGTAGTACAGGGGAGTATAGATGAAAAGGATCATCCTACACAGAAATCACATTATTAGACATTTTTGCTATTTCCAAGGGAAGGAAGGGAACAGCATCTAGTAGTCTTGGTGTTTAGCCTCCATGCCCACAGAAAGCAGTAGTGGGGAGAGGATGTAAGTAGACTTTAATCCATGCCAGACCCTCTTGGGACACAATTTGATGCATCATTTTTACAGTGGGAAACTTTCTGATAGAGTAGAAATATTTTCTAAATTTCTTATTTTTTATTTTCTTTTTTTAAAAGAAATTTATTTATTTTCATCACTATGTACATGCATATTTTTAAGTTACAAAATTCCCTTCCACCCTCCCTTCCTAGCCCCTCCCCTCAGCAGGGAACACTCAGTTTAGTATTTTGCATACATATTTTGATAAACATGTTTACAGATTAGTAATTTTCGGTATGAGGAATTATCATTAAGGGAAAGAGATACATAAGAGATAATATTTATAAATTGTTCATCAGATTCTGAAGGGTTGGGTTGGGTTTGGATTGTTTTTGTGAGTTTTGTTTTTCTTCCTCTGGATGGGGATAAAATATTGTCCATAGACAGTCTAATACAATTGCTGTACATTGTTCTCTTGGTTCTACTCCCTTCGCTCAGCATCAGATCCTGTAAGTCATTCCCATGCTTCTCTAGAGTCTGACCATTTATGGTTTCTTACAGAACAATAATATTCCATAGTATTTGTGTACCATAATTTGTTTAGCCATTACTGAATTGATGGGTATCCCCTCAATTTCCAATTCTTTGCCACTACAAAAAGAGATGCTATGAATATTTTGAAACACATAGGACTTTACCCTTTTTCTATAATTTCTTCTGGATATAGGCCTAGAATTGAAATTGCTGAGTCAAAGGGTATGAACAGTTTTATTGCTCTTTGGGCATAATTCCATATTGCTCTCCAGAAAGGCTGAATTTGTTCACAACTCCACCAGCAATGCATCAGTGTCCCAATCCTCCCATAACCTCTTTAATATTGATCATTTTCCCTTTTTCTCTTCTTGATGAATCTGATATTGATTTGTATTTCTCTAATCAATAATGATTTGGAACATTTTTTTCATATGATTATAGATAGCTTAATTTCTTCATTTGAAAATTGTCTATTCATATCCTTTGACCATTTATCAATTGAAGAATGACTTGTGACTTTATAAATTTGATGCAATTCTCTATATATTTTAGAAATGAGGACAGCTAGGTGGCACAGTGGAGTTGGGGGAACTGAGCTAAATCCAACCTCAGACATTTAATAATTACTTAGCTATGCAACCTGGGGCAAGTCACTTAAACCCATTGCCTTAATAAACAAAATTGAAAAAAAAAAAGAAGAAAAAAAGAAATAAGACCTTTATCAGTTTTTTTAAAGACTGTTTCCCAGCTTTCTGTTTTCCTTCTAATTTTGGCAACATTGATTTTATTAGTGCAAAAAGTTTTAATTTAATATGGCCACAATCATTCATTTTGTAGTTTGTAATGTGTTCTAATTCTTGTATGGTCATAAATGTATCCCCTTTCCATAGATCTGATAGAGTATTTCTTGATATATTAATTTATCTATGGTATCACTCTTTATTTCTAAATATTGTGCCCATTTTGACCTTATTTTGGTATAGGGTGTGAGATGTGGATCCATGCCTAGTTTTTGCCTTACTATTCTCCAGTTTTCCCAACAATTTTTATCAAATAGTGAGTTCTTATCCCAGAAGCTATTGTCTTTGCATTTGTCAAATAGTAGATTGCTGTAGTCATTTACTGTGACTTCTTTAGAAACTACCCTAATTCACTGATCCAGTACTCTATTTCTTAACCTTTACCAGTCAGTTTTGATGACTGTACTTTATAGTATAATTTTAGATCTGATAAAGCTAGTCCACCTTCCCTTACATTTTTTTTTCATTACTTCCCTTGCTATTCTTGCCCTTTTGTTGCTCCAGATGAATTTTGTTACTACTTTTTCTAGCATGGTAAAGTAGTTATTTGGTAGTTTGGTAAGGCACTGAATAGGTAATTTAAGGCTAGAATTTTCATTTTTATTATATTAACTAGAACTAACCATGAGCACTTGACATTTTTCAGTTATTTAAATCTGACTTTATTTGTGAGAGAAGTACTTTATAATTATGGTGATACAGTTTCTGGATTTGTCTTGGGAAGTAGATCCCCAAGTATTTAATGTTGTTTATAGTTATTTATTTTAAATGGAATTTCTCTTTCTATCTCTCGTCCTTGGGCTTTGTTGTTATATATATATATATATATATATATGCGCTGATGATTTATATAGGTTTATTTTATATCCTGCTACTTTGCTGAATTTGTTAATTCTTTCAAGTTTTTTAAGATGATTTTCTCAGGTTCTCTAGGTATACCATCATGTCATCTGCAAAGAGTGAAAGTTTTGCTTCATCATTGCCAATTCTGATTCCTTCAATTTCTTTTTCATTCTCTTATTGCTGCTACTATATGGAGTAATAACAGTGATATTGGGCATCCTTGTTTTACCCCTGATTTTATTGGAAATGCTCCAAGTTTATTCCTATTACATATAATATTTATTGATGGTTTTAGATGGATACTATTTATAGGAAAACTCCATTTATTCCTAAACTTTGCAGTGTTTTTAATAGGAATGGATGTTGTTTTTTTATCAAAGGCTTTTTCAGCATCTCTTGAGATAATCATATGATTTCTGTTGCTTTTGCTATTGATGTGTTTAATTATGTTGAATGTTTTCCTAATGTTGAACCATCCTGCCTACCTGATATAAATCCTACCTGATCATGGTGTATTATCCTAGTATTATCCTTGCTGTAGTCTCATTGCCAAAATTTTATTTAAGATTCTTGCATCAATATTCATTAGGGAGATTGGTCTATAATTTTTTTTGTCTGTTTTGGTTCATCCTGGTTTAGGTACCAGCACCATGTTGATGTCATAAAGGGAGTTTGGCAGAACTCCTTCCTCTACTCATTTTTTAGAATATGAATTAATTGTTCCTTAAATGTTTGGTAAAATTCACTTGTAAATCCATCTGGACCTGGAGACTTTTTCTCCCCCCTTCCCCCACCCAGGCTTTTTTGTCTCATACAGAGTGATATCATCTTGGATCTCTTCAGTGGAAAGATAAGATCTAATTATATCCATATCCTTTAAGTTCATTCTCTTCAACTTTATTCTACCCTTTAATTATCCTAAGAGAAGTAAAGTTCTAAAGAATTGAAATGTTATGTCTTCTCTTTTAGGGTTATATACAACCTGGTCTTGACCAACATTTGTTTTGTTCTTTTGTTTTCATTTACCCTTTTTCATTTACCCTTTTCATTTACCCTTTTTATACAACTCTTCAGTCATGTATTTGGTGATTGAATTCTCTGTTTAGTTCTGGTCTTTGTATCAGGAAATAATGGAAGTCTTCCATTTCGCTGAACATCTATTTTTTTTTCCACCTGACAGTATATGCTGAATTTTGCAAGGTAGTAGTGCATTCTGGGTTATAATCCCAGGTGCTTAGCTCTCTAAAATATGCTATTCCAGGTCTTCCTGTCCTTCAATGCTGAGGCTGATAGGTCCTATGTGAGTCTGATTGTTTCCTTTGTATTTGAATTGTTTTCTTTTTGCTACTTGCAATATTCTCTCCTTTATTTGGGAGTTCTGGAATTTGGCTATTACAGCCCTTTTTAGGAGTTTTTAATCCTAGGATCTCTTTCTGGAGTGGTTCTGTGGATTCTTTCAATGGTCGTATTGTTATCTTGTGCTAGTAGATTTGGAAAATTTTACCTTATGATTTCTTGCATGACGTTTTCCAGGTTCATTTTTGGTCCAAGCTTTCTAGTGGTCCGATGATTTGTAGATTGTCTCTCCTGGATCTATTTTCCAGGTTATTTGTTTTCCTTAAAAGGTATTTTATATTTTCTTCATTTTTTTCAGCCTTTTTATTTTGTTTGATGGAATCTTGTAGTCTTGTAGATTCAATGGCTTCTATTTGTTCAGTTCTAATTTTTAGGGTTTTATTTTCTTCAATTAGATTCTGTGTTTCCTTTTCCAGTTGGTTATTTTTACTTTTAATGGAGTTGTTTTCTTTGGTCAATTTTTCATAATTTTCCTGCATGACTTCTTTTTTCCATTTTTCTTCTTCCTCTCCTTTAGTTTTTAAATTCTTTTTTTAAACTCTCTGACGAGCTTTTGTATTTTAGTCCAATTTATAGACTATTTTGATACTTCCCCGTGAGTGATTTTTCACTGCTTTCTTTTTTCAGATATGGCATTGTTATTTCTTGTCTATTAAGGTAGTTTCTTATAGTAAGAACTCTTTTAGCTTTTTTTGCTCATCTTTTTTGTTTTATCTCTACTCCTGTAGTATAGGGAGTATAACAACCAAGCTTTTTTATTATTGGGGTTGGGGTCTGATGCCTGGATTGTTGTTGGCCATGATGTTGCCTATGCAGTCCAGGCCTTGCCTTTGCAAATGTTTATTTACTTCTTTATGTCCAGGTTCTGACCTAACAGTGTTTTGTTCCCAATTCAGTCCTGTCTTTTACCATGGTGTTCTCAGGGTTCTGATTTTGTTTGGAGTTGGGTTTCTCCCTGCTGGTTTGCTATCTAGCTGCCAGGACCTCTGCTGTTATTAAGCTGTTGGGACCTGGATTGCTCTGTGGCTAAGAGCCACTAGCTGGCTTTCCTGCTCTCTCACAACCTGGACTTTACTTCCCCCTTTTCCCCCAAAGCGACAGATCTTCACTGAAGATCCTCCATGATGTCTACAATTGAAAACTACTTTGAATGCTCTCTTTTTCTTGGGGGGATCTGTAGTTTGAATGTCAGAATAGAGGATTCATTGATCTTTGGTAAGAAAAAGCTTTGTTAGCATGTTAGCTTCATGCCACCATCTCAGCTCCACCCCAGAAGTCTCCTGTCATAAAACTTTGGAATAATCAATCAAGTTGAATAAAGAAAATCCACATGAATGTCATTTGGTTGGGTAATCTGATCCCCTTTCATGAATACTTGCAATCTAGTAAACCTTCTCCAATCCAAATCTTTATTGCCAGCAAAATCAAAATAAGAAGAGACAAAAATATTAGATACTATAATCAGAAAAAATGTTTCTGGGATATAAGTTATATATAAGTTATATCTATCATTAATATCATAGATTACATCAATAACTATCAATTCCCCCTAACAAGCTTTGGAATGGTGAAGTTCAAATATATTTTAGAAACTTAATTACTGGAGGCAAGAATACAAGTTTTGTGGTATTTGTTTCTGTTCATCTTGTTATCCTTAGCAATCTAGTATCTCAAAAGCCAAAATCAGAGGCAGAGAATCTTTCCAAGGGTCCCTGCAAAAGTGGGGGGCCCAATTTTTATCTCATATAAGATTCAACATGTAACACAGGTGCTTTTAGAAATAGAATGTTTACTTCATGAGATAATAAAAAATTTACCAATTGATTCTTGCTACCCATGGAAGGCATAATCCCCTGCCCACTAGATCTACTTTATCTCAAGGGGAGGGAAAGAGAATTAGGTTCCTAGATTAGCTTGGTTCTCATAGTTCCAGGTCCAAGTCCAGCTTGAATCTCAGGTATACTTTTCTGGTTCCAAGATCAACATTGCTTGAACTTGTGGGTCCTGTGGGGGACCTCCAGCAACTGAGGTAGAGGAAAAACAGCAGAAACTAACTCCACCAGATCCATTTTTCTGAGCTGGGGGTAAAAAAGAGACAAACAGGGGAAGGAATTCCTTCCACCCTCATTGGTTCAGTTCATAGTATCTATACAGTATGCACAAATAGGAGGTGAAAAAAATAAAAAGAATGACCTGCTCAATATCACATATCACCATTTTTAAAACATTTCCCTGCCTACATGATAGAGGATAAAACAGGCCTCATGTTAGGTAAATTAGGCATGTTTAAAAGCTGCGTTAAGTGTATAAAAATTCCATAATTTCAGTTTATGATGTAATGGATAGAATGCTAAAATCAGAAACATCCAATTTATTTTCTTCCCTTTCATATAATTGAAATGCCTTCTTTGATCTCTAACCATTGCCCAGGAAATACATTTCCCTTTAGTCATCATTATGAATAGTATCTTAACTGATTTGCTTCTATTTTTTTTGTGTGTGTTTTTTACTGGTACCTCATATTGAATTTATGCCATATATCATGGTGTAAAATGTTGATCTAAATCTACTTCCTGCCCAACTTCTTTCTAGTTTTTATAACAGTTCTTATAGAGTTCTTTTTTCTGGTAATGTGTGTTTTGGAGTTTATTAAATATTTTGGACTGTTGAGTTAAATTGTTTCTGATTTTTCCTTACCTAATTTGTTCCATCAATCTAGTTTTCTATTTTCTAGTCAATGTTAAGTAGTTTTTTCTGATTATTGATTTATAAAATTTGAGATCTGAAAGAACTATTGCCCCTTTATTTCCAGTTTTTTAAATTATCTCCCTAGAGTTCAAAACTTATTTCTTTAAATAAATGTTATTTTGTCTAACTCTATGCTATATGAGATAACTCTTTAGGAATTTCATTGCTATAGCACTGAATCTGTAAATTAATTTAGGTAGTATCATGTGTATTGGTGGGACCTAACCATGAGCAATTAATTCCCTTTAATTATTTAAATTATTCATTATTAAATGTACATGGAAAGGGTGTTGCATGTATCTCAGCTCCTAGACCTTTCTCTTCAAGGGGAGTGCCAGCCCCTCAGAGAATTACCATAAAATAAAAATGCTAATACAAATCTTTGTGGATTGAAAGGGGGACTTCCTTGGGATGTTGTGGCATTACCCATTTTGGCACCAAAGTGTTCCCTTTCCAAGGAAAGACAAAAGATTCATTTGCATGATAGGGAGTTATTCCACTGCCTCAATTTCCAAATTGTACAAGTCTAAACTTTGGGATTGAACTGAGTATGGAGAGTTTGAGATCCTAGGGAAAGAGAAGGAAAAGAATTGTATTGATTATTTGTCAGCTTTTATGCTCCCTTGATGTGTTTTCTACATTTATCTATAGATTTTCTTTTTAGGTCTTTTGCAAGGCAAATGGGGTTAAGTGGCTTGTCCAAGGCCACACAGCTAGGTAATTATTAAATGTCTGAGATCAGATTTGAACCCAGGTACTCCTGACTCCAGGGGCTGGTGCTTTATCCACTGCTCCACCTAGCCGCCCCTATCTATAGATTCTTGTGAGTCCTTATAAATCCTATCTTCTCAGGGGACCAATTAGGGTCAAGGGTGGGACTTGTGTTTCTAGAAAGGAGATTAAAAGACCCTGATTTCATTGGCCCTATGTGCCCATTTCTATTATGGACACCCACCTTTAAGGACATTTTAATAAAAGGATCCCCTTTAGTCTGCTAAAGGTGGTCCTGAGTTCTTGGTAAGTTACTTGTTTCTTACAGAGATGTGATTATCTTCACTTAAAAAGTATTTCCTATTATTTCATCAGACACAAAGTAAAAATGACAAAAAAATTTTAGATTCAAATCTAGAACAAGACTTCATGCATCAATGAGAAGGAAAGGGGAACTATCTTTTACGTGTTTTAGAAAATAAGACATTGTTTTTGGTCATGATTAACTTTATTGACATATATTTTGTTTCATTTTATTTTTGTTTTTGTTTTTGCAAGACTGTGGGGTTAAATGATTTGCCTATGGTCACATAGTTAAGCAAGTATTGTCTGAGTCCAAATTTGAACTCAGGTCCTCCTGACCAGTGCTCTATCCACTGTACCCATCTAGCTGCCCCCAAAACAAACGTAAGGAGATGGAAGACAATTTTGAGGCTTATGTTACATTATGGTACCTTTTAAAGCAATCTATTTTTTTTTTTTTTAGGTTTTTGCAAGGCAAACGGGGTTAAGTGGCTTGCCCAAGGCCACACAGCTAGGTAATTATTTTAGTGTCTGAGACCGGATTTGAACCCAGGTACTCCTGACTCCAGGGCCAGTGCTTTATCCACTGTGCCACCTAGCTGCCCTAAAGCAATCTATTAAAAATAGATTGCCTCTACCATTCATATCTCACAACTGATGATGATTTTGTATCATATTTTTTTGTAAGGCAGTGGGGTTAAGTGACTTTCCCAAGGTCACATAGCTAAATAAGTATTAAGTATTTGAGGTAAGATTTGAACTCAGATCCTCCTGACTCCAGGTCTGGTGCTCTATCCACTGCACCATTTGTGGCCCCTATATGTGGTTTCAGTGTGCAGTGTCTTAATGTTATTTTCAGTGAAACCAGTTAGAGGTAAATAGTCCTGATTACAACCGCAGGGGTTTGTAGCTGAATCACAGAATGATCTTGGGAACAATCTAGATGCTCTTAATGTTGTTTATTGTACAAGAACATTTCCTAACCTTGAATTTCAGAATGAAATATAATTACGTTGAAGGATATTCTGTGGTCAAAATGTAAAACTTGGTGTTAGGGTGCTGACCTTTTTCATAAGCACTTGTGTACTCTCCTAATAAGGATATTTATGCAAGTATGAGAAAATAAGCAACCTCTAACTAACACCATTTTTGCAAGGACTTGTTTTTATTCTCAAGTGTCCAAGGCAAACTATTTGCAGCCTTGTTGCTAATAGTTAATGTTGAAAATAATTCTCGAGGGAAAGTAGTATATTTCAAAGGTGATGTGTATGTTTAATCAAGGTAGATTTAATATTTTTACAAGAAAGTATTAAAAAGATAATGTCAAATTTTAGGAATGGATATTCAATTAAATTCAATAAACATGAATATATGTCATTCAAATATTTGTTTAATAAAATAATAAATTATAGTAATTTATATTTGAATTTCCTAAAATATGTCATTTAGTTTTTAAATTATCTTTTAGTTTCTCTTCTTTAACCATATTTAGGAAAATACTATCATATTCCAAGTAATATCCAAACTTGCACTTAAGAGGCCATAGATTTTAGAAATATACAATAGTTTTTCCATATACTTAGGAAATAGAATGAAAGAAAAAGTATTTGGTAAGTAATGTGAAATAAGACTTAAAAAAATAAACTCCTATAGTAGTGGACTTTAAATGCTAGCTTGTGGACTTAGAGGCAATAGAGAGTTAAGCTTTTTGAGCAGGGAAATGATGTAATTAAATATGTTTTTTAGGACTAGATGGATCAGAAATTAGAGAAATCAAATTTGAACACTATCATGATAGTCCGGGCAAGAGATGACAACAGTCTGAACTTGGGTGAGGGTTATGTGAATGGAGCATAAGCAAGGGATTTAGGAAATGATAGGAATCACAAATTCGCAATACCTAAAAGATATGGGGATGGTCCACATATTTATAAAAATTTCAGGAAGGCTAAAGTACAGAATGAACCTTATAACACCTGTAGGAAATATTAAAGATAAAAAAAGAGAAATTCTAAGGACAACAAAAAAGGGCTTTTGAAATTATATTCTGAGCAAAGAGACAAAGGAAGGGATAAGTCTTTTCTAATGGAAAAAGGTTGCAATGTTAACTGTCATTCAACTCTTACAATTCATCTTCTCTGTCAAGAATAGTAAACTTCAATCAATAAAGGGTAGGCAAAGTATGATTAGGAGGAAGACGAGACCCAAGATAGACAAGTTAAATGTCATAGAATTTTGAATTACATCTCAGGGTAGGGAATTAATTTGCAGACTTTACTGTTGAATCTGTTGAGGATTTCTGAGTTTAACTGGGGAGAAACATATAAACTTGCAACTTGCAACTTTCAAATACCAAAAGGAATACTCAAGAAACTACAAACCATTTGGCTTAAATTCTAGGATGAGTTATTAAATACTTTTTGAGTTCTTAGAAAGGAAAGCAAATAGCAAATGCAAACTATTCTAAGTCAGTCTTTTATCAAACTTATTTTTTTCTTAAAAATGTTAGTAGCTTGTGGTTTATGAAATAGCAAAGACCCGGTATATTCGAATTTTAGCATGGTATTTGACAAAGGCTCTTATGATTATACATCTGAATAAAATAAGGTAGGAAAAGTCAGTTATTATAGGACTGGAATGTCCAAGAGAGACTAAGTATATATATATGTAGGAAATGCAAATAGAACTCTAGGAGATGATTAGATTATAAAAATAAAGAAAAGAATACACAGGATGGAGTTGTGAGAGATGCTTCTACTTGTTAGATAGGAACAGGATGATGATTCAGAAAATAAAACTGAGGACTTTTCCTCATACTTTATCTTGAAAAAGGAGGCCATTCTCTGAGTTATCTCTTTTCTCTCCTACTCTTGTCTCCTCTTGACTTTATCTCTCATTCTCTCCTTTACTCCAGTCTCTAATAAAAACAAGCCACCTCTTTTATTTCCAAATTCTCTCCTTTACCCTCTATCACCTCCATCCATTGAGAAGGTAAGGGAAAAAACACACACATTATGAATGTGTAGTCATGCGAAATATGCCCTTATCACCAAGACCAACCTATCTATATATACTTTTGATCCATTACATACTTACCTCTTCTGATGTATTGCACTCACTCTAATTAG
Organism: Macrotis lagotis; assembly: GCF_037893015.1. Taxonomy (NCBI): domain Eukaryota; kingdom Metazoa; phylum Chordata; class Mammalia; order Peramelemorphia; family Peramelidae; genus Macrotis; species Macrotis lagotis. The sequence goes on from NC_133665.1 coordinate 116,559,340, forward strand.
ACATTCTCTAATTTTCAATCTCTATCTACTGGTTCATTTCCCACTACCTACAAACATGCCTGGATTTCCCCTATCCTTTTAAAAAACTCTCCCTTCATTGTGTCATTCTCTCAATTGATCATACTTGATCTTCCTTTTCCCAGTCAAATTCCTAGGAAAAAACTATCTATTTTAGTCCATATTTCCTTCTCACATGCTTTTCAACCCTTTGCAATCTGCCTTTTGACTTCATTACTCAACTGAAACTACTCTCTCCAAAGTTATCATTGATCTCTTAATTACAAAATTCTATCATTTAGCCTTCAGTGGAGAGGTGATCCTTATCTTTGTAAAGATCAATCTTTCTAATTTATACCCTTGACCCTATCCCTCTAGTCTTCTTCCAGAAACTTGCTGTAACAGTTGTCATTATTCTTCCCCTCCACTTCCTCCTTTCTTTTTTTCCCTGTGTGTATATATCCATCTGTTTCTCTCTCTCTAGTAAATCAGCCAGTATTTATAGAGCACCTGATATATTCCAAGTACTGCGCTAATTTATTCAAAGGAAACAAAGACAAAATCTAAGTGGCCCTATCCTTATATTCTACATGATTTTTTTTAGGGTTTTTTTTTTTTGCAAGGCAATGGGGTTAAGTGGCTTGCCCAAGGCCACACAGCTAGGTAATTATTGTCTGAGGCCAGATTTGAACTCAGGTACTCCTGACTCCAGGGCTGGTGCTCTATCCACTGCGCCACCTAGCTGCCCCTATCCTTATATTCTGAGGATAAAGGAGAAGTCAGGGGAGAGGAGAAACTGTATGCATAGAAAATACAAAATATATGCAAAGTAAATAAAGAGGTAATCACAAGGCAAGGATTGGGGAGGAAGGCATTAGCAACTATGGGAATAAGGAAAGGCCTCATATAAGAGGTTTTGTTTGAGCTAAACTTTGAAGGGAATATGATTGGTTTTTTTTTAATTCTTAACAGTGAACAAGATTGGCATTTCCATATATGTGGTAGAGTAGAAAAATAGGATTACACATGAAATTGCAGGTTTCTATTATGTATAACTTGCTTTTTAAGTTCAAGCTGTAGTTTTCAAAGCTGTTCTACTTGTCTCAGCCTCCTTCTGTTCTCCATATTTAAAAATGTACTTCAGTGTTCCCCAGTTGACAAATGGTCAAAGGATATGCAAAGGCAGTTTACAGAAGAGATCAAAGCAATTCACAGTCATATGAAAAATTGCTCTAAATCATTACTTATTAGAGAAATGCAAATTAAAGCTTCTCTGAGGTACCACCTCACATCTCTCAGACTGGCCAATATGATCAGAAAGGATAATGATCAATGTTGGAAGGGTTGTGGGAAATCTGGGATATTATTACATTGTTGGTGGAGCTGTGAACTCATCCAACCTTTCTGGAGAAAAATATGGAACTATGCCCAAAGGGCAACAAAAATGTGCATACCCTTTGATCCAGCAAAACCGCTACTGGGTCTATACCCTGAAGAGATGATGAAAAAAGGTAAAAACATCACTTGTACAAAAATATTCATAGTAGCCCTGTTTGTGGTAGCAAAGAATTGGAAATCAAGTAAATGTCCTTCAACTGGGGAATGGCTTAGTAAACTGTGGTATATGTATGTCAAGGAACACTATTGTTCTATTAGAAACCAGGAGGGATGGGAATTCAGGGAAGCCTGGAGGGATTTGCATGAACTGATGCTGAGCAAGAAGAGCAGAACCAGAAAAACACTGTACACCCTAACAGCAACATGGGGGTAATGATCAACCTTGATGGACTCACTCATTCCATCAATGCAACAATCAGGAACAATTTGGGGCTGTCTGCAATGGAGAATATCATCTGTATCCAGAGAAACAACTATGGAGTTTGAACAAAGACCAAGGACTATTACCTTAAATTTAGGGGGGGGGGGGGGGAATTGATATCTTATTGTCTGATCTTGCTATCTCTTATACTTCATGTTTCTTCCTTAAGGATATGATTTCTTTCTCATCACACTCAATTTGGATCAATGTATACCATGGAAACAATGTAAAGATTGACAAATTGGGGCGGCTAGGTGGCGCAGTGGATAGAGCACCGGCCCTGGAGTCCATAGTACCTGAGTTCAAATCTGACCTCAGACACTTAATAATCACCTAGCTGTGTTGTCTTGGGCAAGCCACTTAACCCCATTGCCTTACCAAAAAAAAAAAAAAAAGACAAACCTTAAAAAAAAAAGAAGACTGACAAATTGCCTTCTGTTGGGGGGGGGGGGGAGGGAAGGAAGATTAGGGGAAAAAAAATTGTAAAACTCAAATAAATAAAATTTTTAATCTTAAAAATAATATATATATATATATATACTTCAGTGAACCCACTTTTCTTTATTTTCTATCCAGTTCTATCCCTTTTAAAACCAATGTAATAAATATGCATAATCAAGGAAAACAAAGCCCCATATGTTTATGTTGTTCAGTATCCTGAGTCCCTCATTTGTCAAGAAAAGGATAGCATTACTCAGAAACTGTTGGTGAGTACATTTGTCAGACTACTCAAGTCATTAAAGTTTTTATAATACTATTGTAGAAATTGTTCTAGTTCTGCTCATTTCTCTCTAAAACAGTTTACAACACAGGTCTTCTCAAGTTTCTCTGAAATCGCCTATTTTGTCATTTCTAACAGCATAATAATATTGTTACATTCATGACTTGTTTTAGCCATTCCTCAATTACTAGGTAACCTGCTTTAGTTTCTGTTCTTTGTTATACCAATACAACTATTGTATTTTTGTAATTATTTAATACTTTTCCTCCCCCCCCCTTTTTGGGGGTATTTTCTTAATAGTTTTATTGTTGAGTCAGAGTGAATATACAGTTTAGTAACTTTGGGGAACACAGTTCAAAATTGCATTCTTAAATGGCTGAAGCAATTCCAATTCTACCAACATTGCATTAATATATTTTCCTATAACTCCTTCGATTAATATCATTTTCTCTTTTTGTGAAGTTTAATGAATATGTGGTACATTCTCAGAGTTGCTTTAATTTGCATCTGTCTGTTTGTGATTTGGAGCATTTTTCCAAGTTTGTTGTTTGCTTGAATTTTTTTCCTTTAAAACTGCATGTTCATATCCACAGTCTTATGTATCTTGGATGTGAGAATCTTAAACTTGCTGCAAATATTTCCCTGTTATTCCTAGTTTTGATCGCATGATTTTGTTTGTGCATTTTGTTCCTATCAGTTAGTTCTTTTCCTGTTGTCTCTAAACCTGTCAGATGTCTCCTTTCATTTGGTCCTACCATTCCCTCAAAAAAAAAAATTCCCTCATTTTATCTCTTCTTTCAGCAAAGTCATTTTAAAGAAAGTTATTTTCATAGCCTTCGCTTCTTTTTCTCACTTACTCCAAACACTCCACTCTAAGTTTCAACATGATCAACATTTCAATTAGAGTCAACTAATAACCTTTTGTCACTCAGAACTCAGAAGACCCAACTATGTATCCTGCTTATTCCACTTATTAGCTATGTAATCACCTCTCATTTCTGAACCTCAGTTTCCATTTCCTTCGATGAGAGGGGTTGAATAAGAGAACCTCTACCATTAATCATTTTTAAAGTACTTTCTTAATCAATCTTGAATCCTAAAATTTAGACATGGCCAATGTTTATTCCTATTTTACAAGTCAATTCCCTACCAACTCTTTTAAAACAGCTAAGTTGCAGAGAACATGTCAAATCTGTTTTGAAAATTCATTATAAGGGGCAGCTAGGTGGCACAGTGGATAAAGTACTGGCCCTGGAGTCCGGAGTACCTGGGTTCAAGTCTGGTCTCAGACACTTAATAATTACCTAGCTGTGTGGCCTTGGGCAAGCCACTTAACCCCATTTGCCTTGCAAAAAAAAGCCTGAAAATAAATCATTATAGCTATGAAATCAAAGCTTTGGTAAAAACAGATATGTTGATATAGTTGTATTTGAAGATGTAGAAATAGAAAGTAAGACTATCAAATAGGTTAAATGATTTGCTGATGGACACATAGCTAGGAAGTGTCAGAAATGGGATTCAAATGCAGGACTTCCTTATATCAAGTCTATTATGCTATACAAATCTCGTGTCTCACACAGCTCCAAAGGAAGTGGGGAAAGAGAAGGAAGTAATATTTGAGCATAAAAAGCAAGAAAACTGATTGAATTTTCCAGACATTTTTAATAAGTAGCATTCATTAATTATAGAAAGACAACTTTTATTTGATGTAAATGTGAAGTATCATCTTTGAAATTCTTATTCCATTTGATTCTGGGGGCCATTTTGACTTGGTAGATTTTTCACATCACCGGAATTAGTCTCTTTTTAAGGCTTCCTCATCATTTCCTGGATTGCCATGAACTCGGAATCGATATAAACAGGTATAATTGGGATTGCCCCAATTGTTCAGAATTTTCAGTTTCACACATGTTAAGGATTCAAAAATTCCATTCTGGAAAGAACAATAATTGTGAATTAAGCTTCTTCAGTTTTATGACAACCATTTTAAATCATCTTGCATTTGGAAATGAGCTATAGAGAACTGAAAAGTTGTTCTTCACCCTATTCTTATTCCCACCTAGATAAAGAATTCTAGAAGAAAAAAATAGAATCCAAGAGCTCAGATTCCTCCCTGTAATTATCCTTAATAGACTTTAAACATACATTCAAACATACCCATGCTTATTTTTGCTTGAATTTATGAATATAAAAAACTATGACAATTGTTTTATTTTCACATTAGCCTTATTTATGAGGTTTTGACATGACTTTTGCATGTCCATCCACTTTTTATTGTTATAGGGCTTTTGTTAGAATTAAATCCAAACAGGGGCAGCTAGGTAGTGCAGTGGATAGAGCATTGGCCCTGCAATCAGGAGGACCTGAGTTCAAATCTGGCCTGAGATACTTATTACATAGCTGTGTGACTTTGGGCCAGTCATTTAACCCCATTGCCTTGAAAAAAACAAAAAAAATCCAAACAAATCCCTTCCCAGGAAAGTTAACATATTTTCATCTAACCATCTTTTCTCCAGGTCTTTTACCTGGAGCCAAAATGTTTGAACAGTGATCCCTTTTGTGTTATACATAAACAGACCTAAGAAGATTTCTTCTCCTTTACATTCATTTTTGAGTCCCTGAAAACATGAAAGACATGGAGATTAGTGGCTGTGTGAAAAACTGATTTCACAAAAATGATCAAACTTTCTTTGTTCAAGTAGCAACAACTCTTCGAACATTGGATGGATAGTACCAAATTAAGTATATTGGTATATTAAAATTGAAAGCAATATTAGTTTGTCAACAATGTGCTAGGCATTATGATAAATGGCATGAGGGGCAGCTAGGTGGCACAGTGGATCAAGCATTGACCTTGGAGTCAGTAGCTGGGAGTTTAAATCTGGCCTCAGATACTTTGATCTTGGGCGATTCACTTAACCCTGATTGCCTCTAATCCAAGGCTAAATCCAGTCATCCTGATTCATATCTCATTGTTGACTCTGTAGAAAGTGAGGCTGGAGACTTAGCACAGTACCCCCTCATTCATATCCAATTCATGTACTTGTCATAGCATTACCTCCTTGATGTCATGGTCTTCTGGAATGAAGGACAAACATCATTCATCAGCAAATGGCATAGGGGAGTCAAAGATAAATTTTAAGACATATTTTTGACTAAGTAGTTAATGCCATACCAGAGGTGATGATATGTATCAAAATATAAAACAGAATGTGATAATTGCCTTGGATAGGTACAGATAATATGAAATAATTAAGAAAGGAGAAAACATATACTTAATTTGAGACAAGTAAAAACTTGTTAGGACAAAAATCAACGAATAAATAACTTCAAGCAGTAACAAGGCAGTAAGTATTTTCATTAGATTATATTTTTCAATTGTGTATCTGTGTTCATATAATGATATAAAAATATTTTATTTCTGATTGAAATCTCAGGTCACCTAATTTTATTACTTTGCTTTCCAAAATATAAAACCATATATTCCTACTCTAGGGCTCTAGGGATCATAAGGTACAGAAATATATTTCCCTAGTGTACATCTAATCCCTTGTCAACTGAATGTAAATGATAGTGCTTCTCTTTCATGCTTCTTTCTCTTTCTACTCAGTTCTTGAACATAAAGATTAGAATAGGAAAAAAGGGCAAGTGTTTTTATTGTTATTCCAAAATTTTTTGTACCTAATAACACAAAAGTCAAATTGATCACATTTGATAATATGGTAAAATGATTTCATTCCAAAATTTGTTACATAGGATAAAGGTAGATCGGACAACACATATCATAAAATGTATTACAACCCATAAATGAAAAAGAATCCCCACTACCATAGCCAACAAGTGGTCAAGTCTCCACTTCAACATTTACAATGAGGAAATGGAGTTCCAAGGCAGTTCATTCCACTTCTGGATAGTTTGACTTATTGCAATATTTTTCCTAATATCATACCTAAATTTGCCTTTTTTTCTAACTCCTCTCTATCACTCCTGATTTTGTTTTATGGAACCAAGCAGAACAAGTCAAATTCCTTCTTCCATAGTGTAGCCTCTGAAACACCTGAATACAATTGTCTTATCCTCCCCTGAATTGTCTCTCCTCCAGACTTAACATCTTCATTTTCTTCAAATGATTCACCATCAAGACTACCTTCTTCTAGCTATGTTTTAGTTAGATGGTTATCTATTACATCATTTGTTTGTTTACTCAGTTTTCCACCTCTTTGCTTTTAGATAAGCTGTTCTATTTGTGGAATACTCTTCCTGCCATTATCCCCCCATAAATTCTCACCTAATTTAGAGTTCAATTCAAATAAAAATTATTTTATCAAGCCTTACCTGTCTTCCTCAATTACTATAACCTTTTCCTTTTGGGACTTCACATAACACTTTGTTGCTATAATATATACATATATATATATACATATATATATACACTTTATTTCATATTTGTATTATGTGTGTGTGATATTCCCTCTAAATGATAAGTGCCATTTGGGCAGTGACCTTTCTAGCATCTAAGTAGATGTGGATATATATATATATATTTACATATGTATATGCTATAAATAAAATCAATAAATGTTATTTTGAATTTGAGAATTCTTTTAAGTAATAAGTAATCACTAAAACCATTAAAAGGCTGGAAAACTCATATGAATAGGAGAAGGCTTATTCACTGCTGTTATAACTGTGAATTGGTTCAACTATCCTGGCAAATAATTTTGAAATATGTAAGAAAAAGTCATCAGCTTGTTTATAACCTTTGGCCTAGAGAGCCCTTTCCTGGGAAGGACTCTATTGGCAATAAATAGCATTATTCGTGATCATGAAAATCTAAAAGCAAAAGTTATACCTAACTTCAGAATAGCTGAGTAATAGTATATGAATGAAATAGAATTTCATATATAATAAGGAAAGGCAAATGCACAGAATACAAGTAACATGGGTAAACTTGGGTGAAGTGAGCCAAATAAAGAATGTAGATCAAAAACAATACAACAGTATAAATAAGATCACATCATGAGCCAAAAAAAAAATTCAATATAATGGACAATTTAGTATCATTCTGCCAATATTAAAATATAAAAACATCAACATCCCTCCTTTCTGCTGGATTAATCATTAATCTAATTTTGGAGAATATACAAGAGTGTTTGTTTTTGAGTATTTGTGGGAGCATATGTTTAAAGTTATGTACAAATACAAATTTAAATCAATTTGTATTCATTGACTCAGGAACTAGGACAATGATTTACTATGCAACTTTAAGTACCTCTGCATAGTCTAGTATTTATAGGTCCAATGTACATTTCATCATTATTAAGTACTTTTTTATACTTGAAATTTAAATGTAGAAAAGTGCTTACATAAACAGCAAAGTCCTTAGGAGCACTGAAAATATTTCCAGAGGGAGAAACCTTCTGTGAGATGTGTTCCATGGTAACTGCTGTCGGTATGATCTTCCTGGCAAGTTTGATTGTAGTATGACCCTCACGACCAGGAAATGCCCAACAATTCCCAGGATGGACATCGGGCTAAGAAAAAATATCCTCTTTGACTTCTTTCTATAACACTAGTCAATCAGTAAGTGTTAGTGAGCCCCCATCATATGCCTGAGACTAAGCTAGGTACTATGAGATATAAAAAATAAATATAAGAAAAGATTTCTCTCTCATCATGCCTTTGCATTCTAGTGAGGGGGACATAGTATAAATGAAATATAAGAGATAATTAATGAACCATGTTCCAAATTCTGTAGGAATTTAGAGAATAGAGAAGCCATAATACAGTAGGAAATAATTCATGGAGGAAGTAAGGACATGAAGTAGATCTTGCAAGGGTAGAAGTGAAGGGCATAAAATGAAGCAATGGCATCATTAGGGTGACAAATTCAGTCTATATGAGGAAATACCAAGTTTGATATCTAAGGGAGGACCCACAAGTGTTTCACTCAGATTGGTTTTTTAGTCTTTCAAGAGTGATGGTTTGGCTTTAAGGATGCAAGTTACTGAAGTCCAATGCCAAAACAAAAACAAAGATGATTGGTAATGACTCAGGATGTGGTAGGTAACAATTGATCTTTCTAAATTAAGGTCTTTCCTAGGCCTCAGTTTGTTGTCTGAATGCCCATTCAGTGACTAAATCTAGGTAAAAATTGAGACAAAAGTTAGCCTAATTTGCCATTACAATAATGTCAGTTTGAGAAGAGAATTGTTTTCATATCTTGGATACCAAACCCTTATCCCATTTGCTTTAATTCTTCTCAGTTATATTAATATTATTTGTGGGTAGAATAGCACATTGATTAAAGAGGAATGGAAGCTGTCACCTTAGGGTTCAGCTGAGGTTATATCATGTCAATTTTTAGTGGACCAGTTAATGAAGTTTTCATATCTTCTGTTTAGGAGCATATGAATAGGAATGAAGGAGATGGATGATAGGAGCAGTGTTGGGGTTTGATGAGGTATGATCAATGATAAATCAAGGAGGGATAAGAAATTCAAGAATGAAGAAAAGATAAGTTGGTTCACCAAGATGTGAGTTAGGGAAGACAGAATATAGCTAATGCAAGGTTAATGACGTAGGATAGAATATAAGCATGCAGGGAATTGAGATCAACGAATATGAAAAACTTCATGATAAGCTAGCATGCTAACAGAGTGGTAAGATAAAAATATTGGTGTAAGGAGTATAATACCAATAGCCTCTTTCAGAGAGGTTATAGACAGAATTACTGAATC